>NC_077234.1:44480297-44554631 GCF_027887165.1 Monodelphis domestica
GGCAGAAATTGTTTTTTGGGCTATGACTCATTCCACCATCACCCAAAGCCTCTTTGCTGATCCTGTCTGAATGAGATTTATTGGATTCAAATGAACTTCTCTTTCAGTCCCAAGATCTCTTCCCCAGGCTCTCCAGGTGTCCTCAGTGATCAGCAGTAGAGTAAGTACTCTAGGTGTCATTATCTCCATTTTACAGATGAGAAAACCAAGGCTTGGAAAGGAGAATTTCCATTTCCCATATTAACAGTCAGACAGTAGTAGAGAAGGGAGAATCTGATCTTTCTGATTCTCTTATGTTCAACTACAGAGGTTCAGCTGTGAGATGAAAATAGCTCTAAGCCACGGTGGGACATTTTCTCTAACTGATGATTGAATTTGGTCACCTCTTGATCTTTGGGTCCCATTTCTGTGTTTGTGAGGCAATGGCAGGAAAGGGCAGGGGAATACACCAAGATGACAACTGCCAGCTCCATGCTTTAGGCTTCCCCTTTAGGCTTCAAGGTTGTCTCCTCTGCTGGACAGACCCTCTTCCAATTGTTTTGTAATGATATCTCACTTCTTTCTGTGACCCCATTTGGAATTTTCTTAGCAAAGATACAAGAGTCCTTTGCCATTTCCTTCTCCAGCTCATTTTACAGCTGAAGACCCTCAGGCAACCAGGGACACACAGCTAGGAAGTGTCTGAGGCCAGATTTGAACTTGTCTTCCTGAGTCCAGACCCAACATTCTATTCCACTGGCCCACCTAGCTGCCCAGACAGAAATATACTGTCCAATAAATGGCCTTTCGGACATGAGAATGGACACGGGAATAATGCTCACCTCAGAAATAGAAGGGACATCCTTGCCTATCTACTCCATCCTGTATGTAGCCTGAAAGATGTGGGTTTGGCTATTTTTCACCCTGCAACTCTTTGCACTTTATCTTTCACTCTATTCTCTCAAGCCCTTCCAACCTCCCAATACAGAATTATCAACAAGTCTTCATCTAGCTACTATTCAAAGACCTCCAGGAAGGAAGAGCCCATCACCATGGCTTATTCATTTGGAATATTAGCTGTAAGACCATGGACAAGTTGTTTACCCTCTTGGAACCTTTGTCTTCTTTCATCTGTAAAAGGGGTCTAATTATCTTGTATTACACCATCTCTCTCCTAGTGGTTATTATGAGACTCAAATGCAGAGACTTCCTATTTACTTATCTGTGTATGCATAGATTGGATTTCCCCAGTAGATTATAAGCACCTCGCGGACAGAGGCCATCTTACTTTTGTCTTTGTGTTCTTAGTAACTAACACAATGTTGGTGATGAATCAATGCCTGAAATGAAATCCTGTGTATAAAGTGCTTTTCTCTTTTTTTCATAAATAACTCTTTGAACTTTAAAACACTGTATAAATGTAAGTTATTATGATGACTTAAATATTTCCTTCTGTTTAAATAAAATGACTTAAGTTGACTCTTTTCTTTCATCTGTCTCCTGAGTCAGATATTTCTGGGGCCTCATTTATGTATCCTGGAAATAGCTTGAAGCCATAACATAGATATTTGGGAAATATGATCAGGAAAAGAAGCTTTCCCAAACCATGTGAGTGGTGACAAGAGATGTCACCGAATTTCTTTAAACCCTTCCCTTACATCTTAAAATCAATACTGTATACTGGTTCTGTAATAATGGTAAATTATCAATATATTTAGATGTTACTGTAATGAAGTCCAAGGAAGAAAAGTGTTAAGGGCTAGGTAACGGGAATGAAGTGACTTGCCCAGGGTCACAGAGCTAGGAAGTGTCTGAAACCAGATTTGAACCCAGGATCTCTCATCTTTAGACCTGGCTCTCAATCCTCTGAGCCACCTAGCTGCCCCCAAATGAATTGAGTTTTACCTAGAAGCTTAAGGTAGCCAGGTGGATTGTTTACTGGCCTTGGCATCACAGTAGTCTGAATCTTGTCTCAGACTCTTATTAGCTAGGAGAGCCTGGACAAATTGCCTAATTTCTTCTAGCCTCAGTCTCCTCATCTGTAACTTGAGAGTAACTGGCACACGTGGTTATTGTGCAGTTTGAATAAGAGAGTATCTGTAAGGTACTTGGCAATCATTAAAACACAATGTTTATATTAGGCATTATTATTTGTTTCTAGAGCTCTACCTGGCTGTTCAGTTTTTCTTAAAAGACAGTTTAGGGGAAACATGTCTGCTATAGTTGGAGCCACTGTCCAGTCAGAGACTCAAGAAGGGCACATGGAGAGGGAGCATGCTGAGAGTGTGGTGGTGCTGGGTCCTTTTGTTTGGGGGCTTGGCAATAAGCATTCCACTGATGTCTATAATCTGATGAACTCCAAAGAATCACCAAAAACAAGTTAAAAATAACCCTTATTCTCCATCTTAAAATTGATACAAAGAAAAAAAAGAAATAAACAAATAAAATAAATACTAAGTATCAGTTTCAAGGCAGAAGAGCATCAAGAACTAGGCAATTAGGGGTAAGGTACTTGTCTAGGGTCACACAGCTAGAAAATATCAAAAGCAAGTTTAATAACATTGTGTGGAACTTTTGAATGAAAAGAATGCACAAGAAATATATGAATCATAGGGTTAGCCATCAGGTCCAACCCAGCCCTGGACCACAATGTTCTACCCACATCCTTGAGAAACAATCCTCCAATCTCTGCTTAAAGACCATCAGTGAAGGGGTGTGATGTTGTGATTTGTGAGGTCGTAAAATATTCTTGTAAAATCCCTATTACCTAAACCATTTTCCTATTCTGAAACAGCATAGAGTTAGGTAGACAGAATAGTCAAGATAGATTAGGATTTGTTGTTTTGGGAGGGTAAAGGAATATTTAACAGTACAGGATTAAGAATTAGATAGTTCGAAATGTGACAAGATATATATATAAGGTAAGTAACATTCATACAAGATGCTGGTTGCATCTTTCCAAAGATGAGAAGGGGGATTTGTGATGTTGTGATTTGTGAGGTTGTGGAAGTGAGAAATTTGAAATGATTTGCAGCAGAGCTAGAGTAGCTGGGACTGCTGAGCTGTCATTCAAAAGGAGAACATTCTGATTGGAATGTGACCAGGAAAGACTGTTGGGAAAAACGATCTGACCAACTGAAGCCTGGGAGGTTTCTTTGCTTTTGAGACAGAAGGAAGAAGGTGTCTCTTTAGCCTTGAAGCCAGAAAGGAGAAGGAGTCTCTGGGCTTGGGGACAGAAAGATAGAAGGACAAAGTCCAGCTCTCTCTGATTTCTCTGCTGTGATATAGTGACTGAACTTCCAGACCTGTTAATTCATTTCCCCAATTTGAACTATATTCCACCATCCTCCAACCTTAGAATTATTCTAGTATTAGGGAAACCTCAAACCCTCTTTCCTTCCATTTCCTTATCTTTCCCTTCTTCCCCAATAAACCCCTTACTTAATCTTAGAGAAGAGAAAGTGTAGTTTATTTGAGACATCATAACTCACCCTGAATTGATTTAGAAAGACCAACAGAAGAGGCAATTAGAAAGGCAGGAAGGAAGGGAGGAAAAGGGAGGGTAAAGGGAGGAAGGGAGAAGCCCTGATCTTTAGTTATCATTTATCATTCAAATAATCCCTTTTTTAGGGGAACCCTAACTTCCCAAGGCAACTTTACCATTTTGGGAAAACCTTAATTGTCAGCTATGGATGACTAAAAAGAAGGTACAGGTGGGGAAGAGCTTTACTTATCAGAGGAATTTATATCCTGTAGAAGACAAAGCAATATTGGAATGTGATTGGTTTGGTTAGTGGGGGACAGTAACTGTTCCTCCCTGAATTATAGGTAAATCATGTTAGCAGCTTCAATCCAAAGGCGGACAGAAACAGAGAAGAGATTTGAAACAGGAATAATAATTACCACAAGCATTTGTACAAAGTCTTAAAGTTTGCAACGCGCCTTCCAAATATTACTTCAATTAACCTTATAACAACCCTGAATGGTAGTTGCTATTGTTATCCCCATTTTCCAGATGGGAAAAATGTAGCATACAGAAGTTCAATGATTTGTCAAGAGTCATACAATCAGTAAATGCCTAAGGCTAGATTCAAACTCATGGCTTCCTGACTAGAGGGGCAGCATTTTATCTACTCTATAACCTTGTTCCTTCTAGGCATCTCACAGAACCATGGAAACCAATTAGAAGGCTATAGCAAAAGTAGAGGTGAGAAATGATGGCTGGAATAAGGAAAATGATTATGTGAGTGTCTAGAAGGGAAGATGCTTTAGAGAAAAAAAATTGCAATACTTGGCAATTCTTTGGCTATGTGAGGTGAAAGAGGGTCAGGGGTGGCACGGATCGGGGTTCTGAATGCCTATTAGGATGGCATTTTGGTTAATAGTAAGAGGGAAATTTAGAAGAGAAGAGTATCTGGGGCAGAGGGGTTCAGAATAAAGTTTTCATTTTAAATTTAGTACTAAAATGTTGACTTATGAAAATAAAGTGCTGAGCATGGACCACGAACACGAATGATTCACTATGATTTTCTGGGATTCTACTTTCCTACTCTCTGAATCAACAAAAAAAATGAAATAGTTTTTAGATGGTTAATCAATTAGTCATCTTAGTTCTTCTGCCAACAAAAACTTCATCAGTTGCACATTGTGAAATAAATGCATTTCTTCAAAACCCTGAACAATTTGTGTATGTATGTATGTGTGTATAAATTATAGATTATATAGAATACAATGGGATCTATTTTGGACAAGAATTGAGTCATCTTTGGCATATTCAGATTTTTACATTTAACTGGAAAAAATATCTTCGAAAATAGACATTGACACCTTGGGAGAATAGCTTCAGTTGAATGACACGTGACACTGTTGATCACATAGAGCTTGCAGTCCACTCAAACCCCCCAGCTCTTTTTTTGATGATTCTTCTCTACTCATGTCATTCCTATCTATTATTTGTGAAATTGACTTAAAAAAATCTCCATGTAAGATGACAGGCCTACAGTAAGGGTCCATTAGCAAAGATTTGTGAAATCTGGATTTTTTTTTCTGGTAAAGTAAATGAGTTATTTTTGAAAGTCTTTCATTTTAAGAAAGTGCTCATTCTACCAGACTCTTGCGTCTCAGCTCATGTTCTGAGTATTTTATTTCCTTACAAACATTGACATTCCCACTAAACCATACATAAGGAAACCTATAGGCCATGTATTGGCTTAGAAAACTGTATAATACCATTATCTGTATTTTATTGCATTTTCATTCTTTTGTTAAACATATTCTAATTCCATTTCATTATAGTTTGGGATTCATTTAGAAGTATTGTGGGTCACATGATGTCCGTGGGCCTTGTTGGAAACCTATGGACTAGATGATGTTTCTCTCTAAATCCACGATCCTATGACCTCAGTTCAAATTCAGATTTTATCTACTCTTTACTTGTGTGAATTTGGGCAGTTCATCTCGCTTTGGGCCTTAGGGTCCTTGTCTACGAAATGCAGTGGTTTGACTTCACTAGTCTCTATGGCTCCTTCCGGCTCCAAATTTCTGGTTTTATGATCATAATATATTTATTTGGTACTTTAATGGTTTCTTTTCCTTTATAAACAATTTTACATTTATTCTCAGGCAAAGCCCTCTTTCATATTGGTTGTTGTTGTAGGAGCAAACTCTCCATGACCAAAATCCCCAAATTAAACCCAAAATACGCTGATGAAAGACAACGCCAGCAGTTCATTCTCTGGATATGTTAGTGGTTTCAAAAGACTGATAAATATGAACTAATTTCATCTTCATAAGAGCCCTGGAGGTAACTTTTATTATGATTCCCCATTTCACAAATGTGGAAACTGAGGTAAAGAAAGATTAGGTGACTTGCTGAGGTTAACGCAACTAGTAGATGTCTGAGGTCAGATTCAAACTGAGGTCTTCTTGACTCTGAGCCTAGTTTTCTAGCCATCATGGCACCCAAGGGTGGGATCATCCTATGCTGAAGCTGATAGCCTTGGCATAGCACTGGTGTCAGAGGACTAGGCTTATCCCAGAGATGTATTTTTTTAATTTGTGAAGCACTTAACCTTCCTGGAGTAAGCTTAAAAATTAATATACATCTCCAAGTATTATATTGAATAAGATTTATTAATAATAACTCAAAGTAAAGGAAAGTAAAAAGCTAGAGTAAGGAGGGAGCTAACCCAGCTGCAGTTGCTAGAGGAGGGTGAGAGAGAGAGAGAGAATGGAGTTACACACCACTTATTTATAAAATGTGAGAATGCAATGTGGAAACCAAAGAAAAAGGAATTTTGGGATGAGAAAAGGAATTCTGGGAGATGGAGTCTTTTGGGCACAATATTCTAATTACATACTGGGAACCCATTTCCTCATTTATAGAGGGCTAAGGGTTCAAGTTGGTTGACTACTAGGGCATCTTTCTTCTCTCAATCAGGAACCAATTTACCAGGAGAGGTAGCTTCTTGTGTTTCTTAATTGGGCAGCATTGCCCCATCTCTCACCCTCTCCCCACCTTCCTCACCTTATCAGGCAGAATCCACAGAACTCAGTGCAAACAGAGAGCCACTGAATGGAGGAGAGATTGTGGGCTTCCCCACCCCAGCCACAAATATCGGAAATCACAAATGTGGGGATGTCCGGGGCTTCCTAGATTGTCTTAACTTTTGGTCAGCCAAGTGGACTAGTGCACAGAGGTCCTACCTGGTTGCTCAATTCATTCTTCTACCTCAGGGAATGGTTCAAGTTCTTACCTTCCAGGAGGGACTACATTGATGGTATTTCCACCAATGGAATTACAGATCCTGGAGCTAAGGTCAGAGCGACTGGCATCATCCCAAATTTAGCCTATTCGTCAAATGTAGGGTGTTGTGTTATTCATAGGCAGGTCATAGGACAAATCTTAGTTTATCCCATTGCTTTGCCCTTCACATTCCCAGCTGAGTTTTATCCAAGTGAACTGAGGTCAGAGGTGATCAGATTTCAAGTTAGAAGGAACGGTAGAGATCATCTGCCCAACTCTGGCCTTAGCCTAGCATGCTTTCTACTCTACCTGGAAACTACCAATAGGCATATAAAAAAGGAAGATGAAGGGCAGCGAAGTAGCTCCAGGGCGTCAGGAGGATTTGCATTCAAATCTGGCCTCAAATACTTCCTACCTGCGAGACCCTAGGCAAGTCATTTAACCCTAATTGCCTAGTCCTTGCCCTTCTGTGGTAGGGTCCTACTAAGACATAAAATAAAGGTTTAAAAAATTATGGTAAGAAATAATTTTAAAAAACCTTTAGTGTTCATGAGAGACGAGGAAACAGATGAGGAAACTGAGGCAGTAGACTACAAACTCCTTGAAGGCAAGAATACATTTTCATTTTGTCTTTAGATTTATGTCTCTGGCTCTGAATGCACACATGTGTATATATGTAATTTTTTTCTTTTTCTTTTATTTGGAATCTGCATCTGGCATTTCATTTGGGTGGTCAATTCAGGAGTGGAAATATTTCCATTCAGGTAGGTTAGAGATTTGTCAGACTTGGACAGTAGCCTAAGCATTAGGTAGTCAAGTCACTAGCCAGTGTAGATCAGAGACTGTATTTGAACCCGAAGCATTCTGATCCCAAGATTAGAATCGAAGCAGGAAGAATGGTACAATAGAAAGGTTGCAGAAATTGGACCCTTGACCTCAAAATGTAGGGACTCAGTTTCCAATTCTGGCTCTATCTTGCCTTATGTGATCCTGGGCAAGTTACATGTCTTTTTCTGGGGTTATTTAATTATTCACAAAATGACAGGTTGGACAGCTGCAGTGGAATGAAACTTGGGTTTGGAGCCAGAGGACCTACTTGAGTTAGTACCCTTGGCTCTACTGCTTTTGTATGTCCTTGGTCAAGTAATTTCTCCCTGATCTCAGTTTCCTCTTCTGAAAAATAAGGGGGTCCAGTTAGGTGACTTCTAAGTCCCTTCTAGCTTTAAAGCTATGATTGTATGACCTTTGTCTCTTACTCCATACTGCCTCTCTTCCTGTACATAATACAGGCTTAATAAATATTAGGAAGCTTAGTGGATAGACTACTGGGTCTGGAGTCAGAAAGATTCATCTTTGTGGATCTAAACTGGCCTTAGACACATATCAGCTGGGTAAGCCTGGTCAAGTTATTTAACCCTATTTGCCTCAGTTTCTTTATCTATAAAATGACGTGGAGAAGGAAATGGCAAACCAATCTAGTATCTTTTCCAAGAAAACCCCAAATGGAGTCCCAAAGACATGACTGAAAAACAACTGAATAATAACAAAATATTGGCCAATTTGAGCAGAATTGTGAATCACTGGAGGGGAAGTGATTTGTCAAGGATCACAGAGCTAATATATAAGCAGCAGAATTGGGGCAACTAGATGGCACAGTAGACATAGTGCCAGGCCTGGAGTCAGGAGGACCTGGGTTCAAATCTGACCCTAGACACTTCCTAGCAAGTCACTCAATCCCAATTGTCTACTCCTCGCTGCTCCTGGTACTAAAGGTTTTTTTTTTTTTTCTGAAATAATTTTTAATAATCAATTTAATTAAACTCAATAATTAAAATAATAATAAATAGCAGAATTAAGGTCCTCAGACTTCACATTCAGAACACTCAACTATGCTCCCTTACTTTTTTTTCCTAAAGGAGGAAAAACAGAATATCCCAGTTGACTCAGCCACATTGTCTGGTTTTTCCTCCAAAAGGAGCAGGAAAATTTCAAGAAGTGACTTGTCCTTGGTTAACAGCCATACACCAAAGCCCCAAACTAAGCCCCTCAGAGCTCCCAGCAGCCTCACATGTTTTAAAAATGGAAAGTTGATCCCAGGGCCATTTCCCAAGGACAGAACAGAGTTCTAGAGAATCATCCTGGCTTTTCTTAGCCTAATTTTACTCCAGCCCTTGTTCCCTGAGCCCAGAACATTGTTTTCCCATATTGGACTTTCTTTATCACCTGCCACCTCTTGGAATGAAGGATTCAGTAAGCCTGTTCTTTTTCTAAATTAGAACAAGACTTCCAATTAAGACCTCATGCTCTGTCCCCAAAGAAACACGGGAAGTTTCCTCTGGGAGCCCAGAGTAAATTAAGGAGAGTTAACTTCTAACCTTTACCTGAACTATTTCCTCATTTCTCTCTCTCTCTCTCTCTCTCTCTCTCTCTCTCTCTCTCTCTCTCTCTCTCTCTCTCTCTCTCTCTCTCTCTCTCTCTCTCTTTCTCTCTCTCTCTTCTCTCTCTCTTTCTTTCTCTCTTTCTTTCTTTCTTTCTTTCTTTCTTTCTTTCTTTCTTTCTTTCTTTCTTTCTTTCTTTCTTTCTTTCTTTCTTTCTTTCTTTCTTTCTTTCTTTCTTTCTTTCTTTCTTTCTTTCTTTCTTTCTTTCTTTCTTTCTTTCTTTCTTTCTTTCTTTCTTTCTTTCTTTCTTTCTTTCTTTCTTTCTTTTTTGGTGTTATTCACAGAGCAGAAAAGTCGTTCTTTGGGCTTGACTGTCTTGGTAACCACATTACTGGCATGGCTGTCTCACGCAAACACCGGCAAGATATAAGGCTAGATCAACAGACTCTGATGGGTTGGTTCAGCCAAGTATAAACTAGCCATAGGAAAATCCAGTTGAAAACAGAGGACAAATAGATGAGGGAGGCAAGCCACAGCTTGCAGGGGGAAAACGCCAGCAGTACAGGTTTATCTAAGGTGTGGCCTAGCTTAAGCCCCAGTAATTACCCAGGATACCAGAGCTGGTGGCTGGAAAGTGAAGGGCCCCGGAAGACTTAACCCTGTCATTGCCACCCTCAGATGCTTTCTGGGGGAGGGCACTGTGTGGCCACACTCAGTCACCTACGATGAATTCTAATTTTTAATTTTTATTTATCTCACTTTAATCTAATTTTTCATCTAAATTTTATCTAATCTTTAAACATTTCATCCTGAAAAATCACCTTTGGCATGACCCCAACTGCCTGCCAAAGAATCTAGTCTACACATGTGGATTGACCTACTTTTCCTGATATCTGATAATTCTTGATATGTCTCCAAGGTATCATGTGGGAACTTGGATCTCATGTCTCTATATAATTGATCACTGTATAGTTAATTTGTCTATATAATTAAATTCCACATAGTTAATTTGTCTCTATATAATTTATCACTATATGGTTAATTTGTCTATATAATTAAACTATATAGTTAATCTGTTTCTATATGATTAAACTCTATATAGTTAATTTGTCTCTACGTGACTAAACTCTAGGTAATTCGTCTATATAACTTGTCTCAATGTAATTAATCAATTAGTGAATATTTATTAAGTCCCACTATGTACCAGATGCCCTACTAATGGACTAATGGATTTCTCAAACTCAATCAACATGAATTTATTTAATGAATTAATTTATTTTTAAAAACTCTTATCTTCTGTCTTAGAATCAATACTGTATATTGGTTGTAAGGAAGAAGATTGATAAGGGCTAGGCAATGAGAGTTAAGTGACATGCCCAGGGTCACATCACTAGGACATATCTGAGGCCAAATTTGAACCCAGGACCTCTGCTCTCCAGTCTAGCTCTCTATCTACTGAGTCACCAAGGTGTCCACTCAACATATATTTATTAAATAATGGGGGCAGCTAAGTGATGGATCTCTGGACAAGTTAGGAGGACTTGAGTTTAAATGTAGCTTCAGACATTTACTAGGTGCACAATCCTGGGCAAATCACTTCAAACTCTCTCTGTTTCATTGTCCTTATCTGTAAAATGGGGATAAGAATGGTTCTACCCTTGCAGAGCTGTGAAATCCAATGAGAGAATAATTATAAAGCACTTAGCCCAGTGTCTGGCACATAATAAGCATTATATAAATGTTAGCTGTTCTTGTGTTGATGATTTAACCTCTGTCTCAGTTTCCTCATTTGTAAAATTGGATTATATTAGTACCTACCTCCCAGAGTTGTAATATATTGTAAGATTCCTAGTACAGTACCTGGAGCACAGTAAATACTATATAAATATATATATATTTTGAGCTAATTTTACTTTTTGTTTTTAAAATATATAGAGTATAAAAATTCCAGCTTGCAAAAAAATGGAATGAATTTTATCATGAGATGTGTTACTACATATATAATAACTAATATGTAATGCTTCTTTGTTGTTGTATACATTGCTGTGGTTCCTTTTTGTTGTACGTGCTGTGGTTTCTCTTCTTCTCAGCAAGTAATTTGGAAATGAGGATAACTAAATATCATCATCATCATCATCATCATCATCATCTTCGTCATCATCATCATTATTGTTGTTACCCACCAGAGGCCAGGCAGAACCAAAGAAAGGATGGAAATTTGGCCCCTCCCTTCAAAGAGCTTACATTCTCATGGGGGAGAAAACATGTGAGCACGTATTCATATGAAACACATATGCCATATAAATAAATGGGAGATCATCTTTCTCAGAGGGACCGTGAGAACCAGCCTGGACCTCTTGTGGAGGGCAAGATTTAAGTCAAATCTTGGAAGGGAGCCAGGAGAGTCAGGAGGTAGAGCTAAGAAGAGAGAACATGCCAGGCACAGGGGCAATCAATGAAAAAGGCATGTAAGTGGGAGATGAAGTGTCTTCTGGGAAGACAGCCTAGTAGACCAGTGTCCTGAGATCACAGGGTATGTGGAGGAGAGTAAGATGGAAGAAGCCTGGAAAAGTAGGATGAAAACTTGAGAATATTTGCGAGAGGAGACTAGAGCTGTGTATTTATTTGGTATAAGGAACTCCAGGGTGAGAATTCTCCTTCTATCCTTGCAGCTTGGCACCTGGTCTGAAATTGAGTCTTAAAGAGTTGTCTGGGAAACCAAGAGGCTAAATGAGTTCTACAGGCTTATATGGCTAGAACATGTCAGAGGTAGGACTAGAATCCAGGGCTTCTAGACTCTGGGCTTGATTTTCTATCCATTGGTGTTAAAAATGGAAAGCTTTTGAGGCAACACTCAGCTTTGGAATCCCTGAAAGTTTCTGTGGGAATTCTCTTAATTAATTTAACCTGAATTCTTTCTTTTACATTCTGGGTGCAGTTCATTGTCTGGATGAAGTCTTTTTTTTTTTTAACTCTTACTTTCCATCTTATAATCAGTACTGTGTATTGGTTCCAAGATAGAAGATCAGTAAGGGCTAGGCAATGGAGGTTAAGTGACTTTCCCAGGGTCTCACAGCTAGGAAGTGTCTGAAATCAAATTTAAACCCAGGACCTCCTGTATTGAGGATTGGCTCTCAATCCATTGAGGCTGGGATGAAGTCTTGATATGAATTACTTATATTTATGAGTAAATCAATGGGCTGCCCATCCAACTGTATGTCATAATCCAGAAAGCTTTTGCTTCACCTTTGTTTTCTGGTATAGATGATTAGGGTGATTCTTTTGCAAATGTTCATGGATCTCTTTAAAGAGGCCCTATAATATCCCATGTCTCAATAAAACAAATGAAATGTTGTCTTCTAGAAGGAATATTCTATTGGGATAGCTAGGTAGCATAGTGGATAGAAAGCCAGGTCTGAAGGCAAGAGGACCTGGGTTCAAATCTGGTCTCAGACACTTCTTAGCTGTGTGATCTTGGGCAAATCACTTAACTCCAATTTGTCTTGCTCTTGACCTTCTGTCTTTGAGTTGTTTCTATGACAGAAAATGAAGGTTTAAAAAAACAAAAATAAAATAAGAGTCTAGAAAACCTCATCTTTGGTAGGAATCTCCCTCTTCAGAATTACGTAATCTTAAAGTGGGAGGGAGTTTTGGTAGCTTTCTATTCTAACTAATGTCTGAAAAAAAAATCTGTGTGTGACACATGTGATCCATGTGATCCATCCAACCTGTCTGAAGTCCTTCTAAGAGGAAGAGAGTGCCCTGCCTCCTGAGATAGTCCAATGGACTTTGGGACAACTCTCAATTTTTAGGAAGTTTTTTTCCTCCTGACTTCAAGCCTACATTTGCTTCTTTGCAACTTCCATCTAGAGTTCTGTCCAGTGGAGCCAATCACAACAAACAAGTTGGTGCACTTTGCTGCATAGTCTCCATTATATTGATGAATATCTTTGTAAAATTTTTATTTAATTGAATAATTTAGAGCATTTTACCAGGATTACAAAAATCATGTTCTTTCTCTACCCTCTTCTAACCCCTCCCATATCAAATGCACAATTCCACTGGGTTTTACATGTGTCCTTGATCAAAACTCATTTTCATATTACTGATGTTTACACTAGGGTGATCATTTAGAGTCTATTTCCCCAGTCATATCCCCATCCACCTATGTGATCAAGCAGTTGTTTTCTTCTGTGTTTCTGCTCCCACAGTTCTTTCTCTGGATGTGGATAGTGTTCTTTCTCGTAGATCCCTCTGGATTGTTCAGGATCACTGCATTGACACTAATGGAGAAGTCCATTACATTCGATTGTACCACAATGTATCAGTCTCTGTGTACAATGTTCTCCTGGTTCTGCTCCTTTTGTTCTGCATCACTTCCTGGAGGTTGTTCCAGTCTCCATGGAATTCCTCCACTTTATTTTTCCTTTGAGCACAATTGTATTCCATCACCAACATATACCACAATTTGTTCAGCCATTCCCTCATCGGAGGGCATCCCCTCATTTTCCAATTTTTTGCCACCACAATGAATGAATATTCTTGTACATGTCTTTTCCCTTATTATCTCTTTGGGGTACAAACCCAGCAGTGCTATGGCTGGATCAAAGGGCAGACAGTCTTTTATCGCCCTTTGGGCATAGTTCCAAATTGCCTTCCAGAATGGTTCGATCAATTCACAACTCCACCAGCAATGCATTAATGTCCCAATTTTGCCACAGCCCCTCCAACATTTATTACTTTCATTTGCTGTCATGTTGGCTAATCTGCTAGGTGTGAGATAATACCTCAGGGTTGTTTTGATTTGCATTTATCTGAGTATAAGATATTTAGAACATGTTTTCATGTGTTTATTGATAGTTTTGATTTCTTTGGCTGAGAACTGCCCATTCATGTCCCTTGCCCATTTATCAATTGGGGAATGGCTTGATTTTTTAAACAATTTATTTAGTCAATTTAGAACATTATTCCTTGGTTACAATAATCACAATATTTCCCTCCCTCCCCTCCACCCACCCTTCCCACAGCCAATGCACAATTTAATGGGGTATTACTTGTGTCCTTGATCAGAACCTATTTCCATGCTGTTGATGTTTGCACTAGGATGTTCATTTAGAGTCTACATTCCCAACCATATCCCTTCGACCCATGTATTCAAGCAGTTGTTTTTCTTCGGTGTTTTTACTTCCACAGTGTTTCCTCTGGATGTGGATAGTGATTTTTCTCATAGATACCTATGGGTTGTTCAGGATCACTGCATTGCCACTAATGGAGAAGTCCATTACATTCGATTGTACCACAGTGTATCAGTCTCTGTGTACAATGTTCTCCTGGTTCTGCTCCTTTCGCTCTGCATCACTTCCTGGAGGTTGTTCCAGTCTCCATGGAATTCGTCTCCTTTATTATTCCTTTTAGCACAATAGTATTCCATCACCAACATATACCACAATTTGCTCAGCCATTCCCCAATTGATGGGCATCCCCTCGCTTTCCAGTTTTTGGCCACCACAAAGAGCGCAGCTATGAATATTTTTGTACATGTCTTTTTCCTTATTATCTCTTTGGGGTATAAACCCAACAGTGCTATGGCTGGATCAAAGGGCAGACAGTTTTTTAGGGCCCTTTGAGCATAGTTCCAAATTGCCCTCCAGAATGGTTGGATCAATTCACAACTCCACCAGCAATGCATTAATGTCCGGACTTTGCCGCATCCCCTCCAGCATTCATTGCTTTCCTTTGCTGTCATGTTAGCCAATCTGCTAGGTGTGAGGTGATATCTCAGAGTTGTTTTGATTTGCATTTCTCTTGTTATAAGAGATTTAGAACATTTTTTTTCATGTGCTTATTGATAGTTTGGTTTCTTTATCTGAAAATTGCCTATTCATGTCCCTTGCCCATTTATCAATTGGGGAATGGATTGATTTCTTGTAGAATTGATTTAGCTCTTTATAAATTTGAGTAATTAAACTTTTGTCAGAGTTTTTTGTTATGAAGATTTTTTCACAGTTTGTTGCTTCCCTTCTAATTTTGCTTGCATTGGTTTTGTTTGTACAAAACCTTTTTAATGTAATATAATCAAAATTATTTATTTTACATTTTGTAATTTTTTCTAACTCTTGCTTGGTCTAAAAATCTTTCTTTTCCCAAAGATCTGACAAGTATACTATTTTGTGTTCACCTAATTTGCTTATAGTTTCATTCTTTATATTCAAGTCATTCACCCATTCTGAGTTTATCTTGGTGTAGGGTGTGAGATGTTGATCCAAACCCAATCTCTCCCATATTATCTTCCAATTTCCTCAGCAGTTTTTGTCAAATAGTGCACTTTTGTCTCCAAAGCTGGGATCTTTGGGTTTATCATAGACTGTCTTGCTGAGGTCACTTACCCCAAGTCTATTCCATTGATCCTCCCTTCTGTCTCTTAGCCAGTACCATATTGTTTTGATGACCACTGCTTTATAGCCTAGTTTGAAGTCTAGTTTAAGGTCTAGTACTGTTAGGCAACCTTCCTTCACATGAATATCTTAAGGAAACATAGGTTTCCAAGTTTTATACTTGGTTTGATGTTGACATACAAAGAATTGTTGGACAAAGTTATTTCAGTCACTTTAACCCATGTGTCAGAGACATCGTGTTTGAAGAAAGACTTGAATTCTCTATTTTTCTCTTCTCAGTCACTATTTTTTGACATCAACAAAAAATAGAACAATAGATCCAGTGGGATATTATTTTCCCTTGTGTTTTAATTTGTTGTGTCTCTGTGAAGATGGGAAATAAAATAATTGCCAAAATTTACCTTTGCCCAAGCAAAGAACTTTCTGAAAATAATAATGGACCAAATAGAAGCCAAAGACTCCATGTGGCAAGAATAAATATTATAAGAAAGTTAAACACCTGAAAAAATATAAAGTATGTCTTAGCAAAAAAATTAACTGGAAAACAAATCAAAGAGAAAAAATTTAAGAATCATTAAATTATCTGAATGTTTTTATAAAAAAAAAGGTCTAGATATTATATTTCCTTTTTTCAAAACCCTTACCTTTTATCTTAGAATCAAAACTATGCATTGGTTCTAAGACAGAAGACTGGTAAGAGCTAGGCAATGATGGTTAAGTAACTTGACTAGGGTAACATAGCTAGCAAGTGTCTGAGGCCAGATTGGAACCCAGGATGTCCCATTTCTAGGCATGGCTCTCTATTCACTAAGCTACCCAGCTGTCCCACTAGACATTATATTTCAAGAAATCTTAAAGGAAGAGTAGGTAGGTGACTCAGTGGATTGAGAGTCAAGGCCAAAGACAGGAAGGTCTAGGTTCAAATCTGGTCCCCGAAAGTTCCTAGCTGTATGATCCTGGGCAAGTCACTTAATCCCCATTGCCTAACCCCTACCAATCTTCTGCTTTGCAACCAATACACAGTATTGATTCCAAGACAGAAAGTAAGAGCTTAACAAAAACTAACCCCCCAAATCAACAACATGAATTAGAAATGATTTCAAGACAGAAGGTAAGAATTTTTAAAAATCTTAAAAGAAAATTGTCCAGATCTCTTAGAACCAGAGGAAAAAGAGGAAATAGAAGAATCCACCGGTCAACTCCTGAAAGAAACCACCAAATGAAAACTCTAACCTAAATCCAGAGCTTAAAGGTCAAAGAAATAGTATTTGAAATAGTCAGAGAAGAAAGAATTTTAAATGCCAAGGAGTTATAGTAAGCCTTGCACACAATTTAGCAGTCCCCATTTTGAAGAAGCAAAGGATGTAGGTTTATAGTCAAGAATAACTTACCCAGCAAAACTGAATATAATGCTACAAGGGGGAAAATGGATCTTTAATGAAATAGAAGACTTCCAGGTATTCCTGATGAAAAGACCAAAACCTCAGAGAAACTTTGAAGTTCAAATACAATAGCAAAGAGAAACATAAAAAGGTAAACATGAATAACAATGATAAAGGACTAAATAAGGATAAATTGCTTCCATTCAAGCATGCAGAGATGCTCCATGTATCTCCTCTGAGCCCTATCATCAAGTTTCATGAAGAAAGTTCAATTAGACAAGACTTAGGAGTGGTTCTGACTTTAAAAGAAAGAATGGAAAGGGGGGAAAGGAATACACTTGAGGGGAATGGAGAGAAAGGAAGGTCAACAAAAATTATTCACACAATCTGGGTATACAAATATCTACATATAGAAAAAGGAGGGATGGGGAAAGAGGCTGACACAACATTTGAATCTCTCATCTGAACAAGCTAAAAGAAGGAAGAATAAATATACTTATATATTACAGAAATACATGTAACTCAACAGAGAAATCAGAGAAAAAGGGGAGAAGGGGCAGGAGAATTAGAAGGAGGGTAGATTAAGGAAAGGATTAGCTCTAAGTAAAAAAAATCTAGATACATCAAAATATTCCTAGATCCTTTTGAGGCTGCAAAAAATGAGGACTCTGATAGAGTGCCCATAAATTGGTGAATGGATAAAGAAATTATGGTATATAAGTATGATGGAATATTTTTATTTTGAAATCTTATGAGCATAATGACCAAGCAATATTCCAGGGGACTCATGATGAAACTGTGCTGCGCTGCTGTTGCTCTCTTTCTGAGAGGGAAAAGATGGATTTGCAGAATGATAGAATTTTTTTAGGACATAGTCAATGTAAAAAGTATTTTGATTGAGCTCTACATGTTTGTAATTAGTTTTGCTTTTCTTGTGTTCTGTTTTGAGGGAGGTAAAAAAAGCAGCTTTGGCTTATTAAAACAATAATTTAAAAACCAGCTAATTAAAAAAACAGAAGAAAGAAAATGAATCCATGAGTATTTATATTTTTTCACCTCCTAAATTGCATCACCTCTAGCTCACAATTCTTCCATATTTGGTTAGGACCCAATGCTTTCCCTGACTTTACCTTTCAAAATGCCTTCATAAACTTTCTTAAAAAGTTGCCAAGGTAGGAGAGTTTCCTTCACTGGTAAAGGTTCTTCTTTCAATGTTTTTTTTTAAACCCTTACCTTCTGTCTTGGAGTCAATACTGTGTATTGGTTCCTAGGCAGAAGAATGGCTAGGCAATGGGGATCAAGTGACTTGCCCAGGGTCACACAGCTGGGAAGTGTTTGAGGCCAGATTCTTTCAATGTTAATAAGAATGGATGACCAGAGAAACCCCTGTGGGTCTGTTCATTGCATGTCTATTTGTTGTACTCTCCATTTTCATCTATAAATGCTCTAAGGCTAATCCCACTGGATCACAACATGAATAATCAGAGTTGGAGGTTATTCTAAGCTCTCTACAGGCTCTTTTCTCCTTAAGTTATCTTTTATTGTTTTGTCAGATGATACTGCTCATAATCTTCTAGCGCTTCCTCCCATAATGTTCTGCAAATGAGAGTTTATACTCCAAATCGTGTTGTCTTTGGCATCTAAATCTTATCTTAGTACAGGGATGAAATATTGGCTGGTTGACCCAGTTTCTGTGCTTTCAGTCTTTTTATTGTAGTGAATTTTTCACGGTAAAATTGTAGAAGATATTTTGATAGTAATTTATTTTCTTTTTTACCTTCTTTCTTGGAATCAATACTAATCATTAGTTCTAAGATAGAAGAGTGGTAAGGGCTAGGCAATGATGGTTAAATGACTTGCCCAGGGTCTCATAGCAAGTGTCTGAAGTCAGATTGGAACCAGACCTTCCATCTTTAGATCTGGCTCTTTATGCACTGAGTCACCTAGCTTCCCTCCAGTAATTCATTTAAAAATATGGGGGCGGGGGGGGGGGGGGGGGGAGCAGCTGGATGGATCAGTGAACTGAGAGCCACGCCCAGAGATGGGAGGTCCTGGGGTCAAGTTTGGCCTCAAATACTTCCTAGCTGTGTGACTCTGGGCAAGCCATTTAACCCTCATTGCCTAGCCCTTACCTCTCTTCTCTCTTTGAACCAACGCACAGTATTGATTCTAAAACAGAAGGGTTTAAATAATAATTTTTGGGGAACAAAATACAATTCTTGCAGGTCAATTAACAGGTAATAAAAATAAATTTACTGAACCATAGTAGGAGAAGACTATTCCACAAAGGACAGGCTTTGAGGACATCTTCAAATGATTCAGCTAAACAAGGCTCCCAAGCTTCCTTTATTTTTTCTGATTCATCAACCAAGCATCAGAGAGGAGTCTGGATATTCTTTGTGACTGCTCTCTGTACTCAGGTGATGAAGAAGTTAGGTCAATAGCATGAACTTTTAGTCATCTGATACAACCAAGAACTGAGGTGATTTCTTTTTTTTTTTAATCCTTACTTTCCATCTTAGAATCAATATTGTGTATTGGTTTTAAGGCAGAATGGTAGTAAGGGCCAGGCAATGAGTGTGAAGTGACTTGTCCAGGGTCACACAGTTAGGAAGAGTCTGAGGCTAGATTGGAACTGAGGACCTTCTATCCATTAGATATACTTTTAAGTTTAATATACACGATTAACATTTTCTCCATCACTTTACATCTAGATAATCAATGACAATAAACTCCTGATTTGTAGCATTTTACCATTTCAAAGGTGTGAATAATAGCATTGAAGATTTAACTATCAGCTCTCCAGAGGCAGTTGAAGTTAGCATCAGTGCACTCCTACCTGTGAGTCTTCTAAGTATTTAATAACATCTAGTCACTTCTATTTCTTAGTCCCACAATGTATTTTCAACATAGTTTTTGCTGCTGTTCTGAGCTTGCTTTCACAAAGGACAGTCATTGTGATGCCTAGATAGAGTGTTAGACTTGGAATCAAGAGGATCTGGGTTTAAATCCTATCTTTGACACTGACTAGCTATAAGACCATTACTCAGTTTCTAGGAGCCTTGGTCTCCTCATCTGTATAATGGCAATAAGGAAACCTACAGAACTCTTTTTACAGGCTAGTAGGGATGTTTGAAAGAGTACTTTGCTAATTGAAGCACTGTAGAAATAGCAGTTGGTTGTTGTGTCTCCTGAAGCTACAATGTTAAGGTCAATGGTGATTTAATTCAGAGTATCTTCTAAAGATTTTTATAGAACTTCTTACTTTTACAGCAGTCCATATTGCTGTCTGCTTGGCTCTGCTATTTACTCTCACTTTGGAAGTTCATTTAACCCCTGGACTTCTCACACTGGAAGTACACTCTTCCCTGTGTCCTCTTCCTGTGAATGGCTGGTTCTTTTCCTATTATTATCACCCAAAATGCACGTCCAAATTGATCATTGATGTAGGCACACATACAAAGCCCAAACCCCAAAATATAAATCCATAAATACACCGATGTGAAAGATAGTCTGCTTTGACCTGCATCCATTTGACTCTCAACAGTTCTTTCTCTGGAGGTGGATAGCATTCCCCATCATAAGTTTTTCAGGATTGTCCCAGATCATTGCATTGCTGGAAGTAGCCCACTTTTCATAGTTGGTCATTATATGATATCGTCATAATTGTGTATAATGTTCTCCGGGTTCTGCTTATGTCACTCTGCATCAATTCATGCGGAGTCTTCTGAAATCATATTTGCTTATTATCATTTTTTGTAGCACAATATTGTTCCATCAGCAACATACACCACAATTTGCTCAGCCATTCCCAAATTTATGGACATCCCCTCAATTTCCAATTCATTTTGAATGGCTGGGTTCTTAACAAATATCTAAAGAAACAATCCTGGTTCCCTCCCCAACTTTTGAAATTTCCTTATATGGGTTATGTTCACCCATTCAAATGTAAGGTCTTTTAAAATAGGGACTTTCATTCTTTCTACTTGTAGTTGTATTTCCAGCCCTTAGCCATTGCCTGGCGCATAGTGGCTAATAAATATTTGGTGACTTGGTGACTTGACTTACATTTTTTTTGCTAATACATAGGAACAGTGGGATACTACCCGTCCGGAAGAGACCATGTGCAAAGGACAACTGGAAACACTAGAGGAAGGTTAGGAGAGTCTTTGGCCCATCCACTTGGAGTATAGGTGAAGTGGAGTCTTCTCTCCCCAGGCATGTCTTGAAGATAACCACGAATCCCAGAGTCAGAGAATCTTAGACTTGGAAAAGACCTCAGTGGCAATCTAGTCCAAAGGGTTCCAGAACACGAATCTCCTTTTCAATAGTCCCAACAAGTAGGCATCTAGTCTCTGGCAAGAACAAGTGAGAGGGAGCCTGTGAAGTCCTGAGACATGTAAAAATGGAGATCTGAACCCTGGACTTCAATTCCCAGAAGTCCTTGGTAGTTCCCAGAATTACATGTAAAAATGGAGATCTGAACCCTGGACTTCAATTCCCAGAAGTCCTTGGTAGTTCCCAGAATTCCCTAAAATCTCACCTTTAATAAACCTCTAAAAATACAATACTTTTAGTAGAGAAACTAATTTAACTGTTACAGACAGCCCATTCTACTCTGGGACACCTCTAATTGGTAGAGCATATTAAGTCTAAATCTACCTCCTGCAACCTACACCCATCACTCCTAATTCTTCCCTCTGGGGCCAAGAGCACAAGGTTAAAACCTCTTCCACCTGACAGGTCTTCAAATCCTTGAAGAGAGCTTTCAAGCCACCTCTGAATCTTCTCTTCTCCAGGCTTAACATTCTCAGTTTCTTCTGTTGAGCTTATATTGTAAGATCTCTCATTCTCTTCACCATTACAACAGTCCACCTTTGTGCACACTCCATTTAGCTGAGCTCCAAGTCAAGTCAAATCAACAAGCATTATTTTATGAGGCAGTTAGGTGGTGCAGATGGTAGAACATTGGGGCTGGAGTAAGGAAAACTTGAGTTCAAATCCAGTCTCAGACATTTTCTAGGTGTGAGACCCTGGGCAGGTCATTTAACTGCTATGTGCCTCAGTTTCCCCAACTATAAAATGAAGATAATAACTGTACTTACATTCCAGGGTCGTTGTGAGGATTAAATGAGATAACAATTATAAAGCACTTAGCATATTGCCTGGCATGTAGTAAGTGCCACATAAATGTTACTTACTAATATTATTATTGTTAAAGTAAGCATCTACTATGTCCCAGGAACTGTGCTAAATACTGGGGATCCAAAATACCCCAAACAAACCCCCAAATGATCTCTGATCTCAAGGAGCTCACAATTTAGTGGGAAGGAAGGAAAAGAGAAATGAACCCAGAAATGAACATGAGATTCCAGGTGTGGTCTGAGTACAGCAAAGAATAGCAGGACTGTAATAACCAGTAATAATAGTCAGTATGAGTATTAGCCTTGCACTAATATCCTCGGATGCCTTAGCATGGCATGGATGTCTCACCTGAAGACCATGCCAAACAAAGGCAAGCTCTGTAGGACCTACCAAGTTGAAAAGGCTTCAAGTATGGGCGTGGTGAGAGGTTCTATACCTGTCACCAAGGATCAGCCCTTCTAAGAGGCTCATTACCACATCCACATCAGTGTGATGAATTTTTTGGCAAAAATGACTGATGAAGACTGTTTCCTAAGATACAGCTCTGTTATAGTTTACATTAATGGAGAGAGGGTCTATTTGAATGAAAACAGATCATTGATGTTTTGAAGTAAGACATGCCATTCTCACCATCATTATTAATAATAATAACAATAACATTACTCGTGTTCTTGATTCTATGCATCTCTTAATGCAACTTAGGAAAATGTTAACGGTTTGGGCTCCTCTCTTGGGCTGTTGACTCACTTCATAGAATCAAAGAATCTTGAAATCTCAGAGTTGAAAGGGACCTCTGTGGCCACCACATCCAACCCATTCCTGCATCAGAATCCTCTCAACAACATACCCTAATAGGTTGGCATCCAGTCTTTGTCTGAAGACATCCAGTGAGAAAGAACCCATTCCCTCCTGGGGCAGCCCATGACAATATTGGCTAGCTCTAATTATCAGGCAGTTTCTACCCACATCAAGTCAAAATCTTCCCCTTTGTAACTGCCATTTATTGTTCCTGATTCTGCCCTTTGCTGGCCAAACAGAACAATTCTAATCTCTCTTTCACATAGAAAGTTACTGAATCATGTGACTCAAAGACTTCTCTTCCCTGTGGTCACCCCAATACTTGCACTCAGGTCCATCATGTTTTCCAGTACCCTCTTAGCATACTGTGCAACAATAGTGGAGTATTATTCTATTTTTATTTTTATTTTATATGTTTATAATATCATGTAAATGTATGTTATATATCTTGAGAGAAAGAAAAATAGGTCTTCTTTATTCCATTGCTCCATTAGTCTCTAATCAATTCAATGGAGGTGTGCTACTCATTCTCTTCTCTTAAATTTAAGTTCCTTGAGGGCAGTGATTGCCTTAATGATCTTTTTGGTATCCTCAGTTCTTAGCATAGTGCTTGGCAAATAGTGGATGTTTAATTATGGTTTATTGATTGATTGATCTGAGAAATAGAATGTTTCTAGATTTAAAAAATGCAAAATATGGGGAGATTTCAAAGAAGGTCCAGGAGTAAGAGGCTATCAGATCAGGGGGAATAGACACCTGTTGGACAGATTGACCTATACCACAAAAAAAGTCAGACACTTTTCAGGATGATAGCAGTACAGTTTAGCTCTAAATCTATGATCCAATGAACTTTTCAGTCTCAGGACTCTTTAATTTTAGATTAGGACTTTCTAGCCAACTTTCTTTATCCCTTATTTTGCTTTGATATTGTAAACCTGGGAGCACAAGACTACTCTTAGCTGAGTGGTAAACAAAGTATTGATCCATATTCCTTGCTTCAAATTCTATTCCTTGTCTATTTTTTCTTTCATGGGAAAGTGTTATGAAAGGAGTGCTGTTGAGAATGAGTGTTGTTGAAAAGAGAAAGCTAGAAGTCCCTTTTTGTGATTTTCCCCCCTTTCTATTCCACCACACCTATGTCAGAACAATCCCAGAGTTATACTGTCATGTAACCCGCAAGCAGCTGGCCTGGGTGTTGTTGATAGCTGTGGGCTTTAAGGTATCTTTCAAAGGAGATTTACAGAAAAAAATAACAATAAAAACCTCATACTTCCTTCTCCTATCCCAATAACTTTGTTTTAAATATGTTTTTCATGTTAATCTTAGCCACAATAGCTGATCTAAATCAAAGGAATAGGTTTGGGAGATTCATGCCCTGTACAATGAGACTACATGCTCATTGGTCAAAAACATACCTGTCCAGATCATGATGGATGAAAACTCATTGTGGCTATTGAGTGAATGACTATGGGCCATATACTAGCTTTGATCTAGCCCACTGTTGTTAGGGCATGCAAACAAAAAGTCATTACAGGACCACCTAACAGCAGTGCCAGCTGTTATCCTTAAGGAGGTGCTACCTCATCACTCCCCTCTGTACACATCCTAGTGTGTACCATCCATATAAGTATTCCCAACTTTCCCTCTTTATTTGATTCTTATTGACTTTATGTCTATGGCAAGCTAGGTTCTCACCATGACATCAGCTGTATGTCTGCTCTTTGTTATTTTTGTTCTCATTTGAAACCCATCCTTTCTTTTTTCATATATCAATTTTGTACAGAAGTTAATTTTTTAAAAAATATAATGAAATTTTAATTTTTCTATCATCAAATACTTTTTCTCCTTCCCATATTTTCCCATCCAAGATAAACAAAACCCTTATTACAAAGTGGCATAGTCAAACAAAAGCAAATACCTATATTGTCCATGTCCAAAAATATGTCTCACTTTGCAAATTAACCCATCACTTCTCTCTTAGGAGATGGGTAGCATTCTTCATCATCAGTCTTCTGGGATCATGATCAATTATTATGTCAAAAAGAGTTCTTAATCCTTTAAAAAATTATTTTTCCAAGTTGAGATTGTATTATTATATTCTTTGTCCTGCTTACTTCACTTTGCATCAGTCCATACAAGTATTCCCAGCTTTCACTCTTTCTTCAATTCTTATAACACAATAGTTTTTCATTACATACTTATACCACTTTTTTCAGGTGTTCCCTGTTTGATGGACACCCCCTTAACTATATATATATGTATATATATATATACACACACACACATATATATATATATGTAAATAACTATTAAAAGTGCTAAGAATATTTTTTTCCTTTTCTTCTTTCTCCGTCTTCTGGGTAGAGGTCAGTAATGGCATTGCTGTGGTTAAAGACTATGCAAAACTTAGTAACACTCTGGAAATTAATCAAAATTGCCTCTCAGAATGATTATACTATAGTCATATGGAACCACAGATCTTAACTCCACAAACAACAGTATGGGTAGTAGTCTCTCGGTAACCGAGGATGATGATTGTCTTTGTGTGTTTTTGTGCACAAAGACACTTGTGCATGAAGATTTAAGTGGAAAAGTCGATGCACAGAGACAGTCCCACTCTCTCGGCGTTGGAAGCCTGGGTCCAGTGGCACGAAAAATTGTTACGTCTGGAGACTTCCTCAACTGCATTGGATGGCCGTGTTGTCTTTTGTGCTCCAACATGCCCTGAGCACTTCACAGTGCTTTGCTGCATCGCCCTCTCAGCCGTTGAACCTTTTTATTGGTTTCTTCCGCCTGTTCTGCCAAAACAGTCTTCACATGCTGGGTGAGCAAAGCCCTAGCTCACCTGGGGTCCACGATGACCCGATGGCTACCCTCACAAGGTTTAGCCGGCCTTTTTAAGTCATTGCCCGGGGTGTGACCGCTGCTGCATGCTAGCAGCTACTGGGAGCCACAACTGAGAGCTGGGTGTCAGGTGGGGGTCAGAGGTTGGAGAGCTGCCCTAGGAGGGCACGACAAGCCCTCCATACCAGAGATACTATCCCTCCCTGAGCACCCCATACACCCCTAACAACAGTATAGTAATGCCTATTTCCCCATGTCCCCTTAAAAATTCACAATTTTGCATTTTTGTTAACATTTCCAATATGGTGGGTGAAAGGCAAAACTTTAGAGCTACTTTAATTTGAATTTATTTAGTTTTTTAAAGGGTATAGCTTGGATTTCATAGCTCGGATTTCTTCCCTTTGAGGATTTTTGTTCATATCCCTTGATAATTTTTCAATTCAAGAATGGTTCTTGTTTTTGTAAATATTAATATTCTACTTATGAGATTTTCATCAAAGAAATTGCTGCAAATATTTTTCCCTATTAACTGTTTAAGTTTTTATCTTATCTCCATTGGATTTATGAAAAGTCTTTGAAATTTTATTTCATCAAAATTATATATTTTATTTTTTGTGATTCTTTCTGTCTATCTCTTGTTTGACCATTAACTCTTTTCCATCCACAGATATGAAAGATAATTTCTTCCTTGTTCCTCTAATTTGCTTATGATTTGACCTTTAATGTGTAGGTCACATCTCCATTTGAAATTATCTTGGTATATGGTCTAAAATGTCTGTCTAAATTTATTTTCTGCCAAAATTATCTTCAATTTTTCTTAGATATTGAGTCCTTACTTCAGCAGCTGAAGTTCTAAGGTTTACTGAACACTACTAGGTTCATTTGCTTCTGCCTTGTTGTATACCTTATCTTTTTCAATAATGGACCTTCCTATTTTTAACTGTTACCAAATTGTTTTGATGATTACTGCCTTGTAGTATAGTTTGAGATATAGTGTTTCTCAGCTCCCATTCTTCCTCCCTCCATGATTCCCCCCTTTATTGGGAAATTTTGTGTTTCAACTCTTGTAACCATTGGCTTCCTTCAAAGCTCGGCTCAAATGTCATCTCTTTTAAGAGATTTGATTTCCTAAGTTATGGGTAACCCTTTCTCCTCCACCAAAATCACTTTACATTTAGTTTGTTTGTAGCCTATATTTACTTGTTCACAAACACATTGTAGCACCCCCTGACCTCAATAGTGTTTAAGTTCTTTGAGGATAGCTAAGATCACATTTTTGTGGTTATATCTCTAGTACCTATTGAAATTCCTGGCATGTATCAGATATTTATAAATGTTTATAGATTAATTGATTATATGGTGAATCTTAATAAATCCCTTCTCATAAAGCCAGGCTTATTTCCATAAAATGATATCTTTCACTTATTTTCTGCTTTTAAGGCAAGGGATTATACTCTCTTAGAGCCACTTTATGGGTAATCAGGAAAATGGAGATAATGAGTTTGACTGTCTCCTCACCTCAATGGGTAAAACTTACATCCTGAGGGTCCTAACATTTTTAAAAAGTGGCCAATTTATTCTGCTCTGAGATAGAAAAAGCAAAGTTTTAAATGTGCCTGAAACATTGAAAGGTCCCCTTATCCAAAATAAGATTTTAGGATCATTGTAGCTAGATCTGGAAAGGACCTCAAAGGCTATCTAGTGCAACCCAGGATTAGGAGTTGAACTCTCTCTGGCCACTGAGCTGCCATTTTGGTAAATCCTTTCACCGCTACAAGAAAACACTTTTTTCTACCCTGTGTCTCAGGGTCTTCCCTATCAAGCTGGAGATGTTGGAGAATAGTGCTAAATGTCCTGGGAAATCTGGAAGATTTCCTAGAAGATGAAAGTACATTCTGGCTAGCCTAAAAAGGCAGCCAGTGCTTTAAGCTCAATACAAATTACCCAGTAGCCTCCAAGTGTGCCACTTCGGTAAATTAAAGTCTGACAGCTCCCCATACTTCATATGGAAAGCACTCTGCCGACCACAATAGGTCACACTCAGATGACTCTTGTGAAGAATTAAACTTTAATAAGAGTCCACTGTCTCTGCCCGGCAATTGGTAACCAACAATGAGACTGGGTGGCTCTTCTCTACGAGGCCTCTGTAAAGGAACTGACCAGGAAAAAGAATGGAGTTACTCTGCCTGAAAGGGAACAAATACAAAAATAATTTGGCCTCTTAAAAGAATCAATTTTTCTGTGTACCAGAGCAAGACGCTAACAAGCATTACCGCAGGCCCGTCAGTGATTGGAACACTTTGTAAAGGGTTTCTCTTCAGTGCCAAAGGTAGATAGCCATTGAGCAGGTTTCAACTGCCAGCTGATTTCAGCTGCCTGGGTGTCAATTCATAAAGAGGCATTTTGAGATAGAGTATGACTAAGGCTGCTGGGATTAGTTCAAGGCTGTGTGTGTGCTTGTGTATGCGTATATGAGTGAGTGTGTGTATTTTATTCTGAGCCCCTACAGAAATAGTATATAATTCTTCTCATATACTTATTTTTAAAAACCTACCCTCATACTTAGAATTAGTTAATAAATTAAAAATAACCTTCTGTCTTAGAATTAATTAATTAATCAAAGAATTATCCTCTGACAGAATCAAGGCTGTGTATCAGTTCCAAGTCAGAAGGGCAGTAAAGGCTAGGCACTAGGGGTTAAGGGACTTGTCCAGGGTCCATAATAATAATGAATATTTTGTAGGTGAAAGCCTTTAGAAGTCAAAAAAGATGCAGTGACTTCCTAAAGGTCATGTGGTACATAGCAGAGAATTTGCTCCCAGATCACCATTCCAAATCAAGTGCTTATTTTACAGAACTACTCTTCCCCCATTTTATACATGAGATAGTTGAAGCTGGTGGGAAATTTTCAACAGGTTCTTAGATGAGGTGGTTGGTTCTTGACCTTGGAGATCCTTTGGCAATCTGAAATCAAATATGGAAAAGCATATTAAGCCAAACTTGTAAACTAGAACCCACAGAGGGAGGAAAGAAATAATAACAACTGACTCATCTGCTCCTGAAGAGAAGAAAACTCATTTCTGACTTCTGCAGAGATCATTTTAAATACACTTTAATTTAATATGATTAAATTATTTTCATTTTGTTCATTTAAATTAATTTTGCTTTTTTATTTATTTAATTCGATTATTTATTTTAATATAATTATTTCTTTTGAGAAAGGGAGGGGAAGGGATAGTGGGAGAAACTATGGGAATTGGAAAGAAAACCAAGACATTAATCAAAGATATTTTAAAATAAACAAATATAATTATTTACTCAGCATCACTCAACTACTTATATAATAGCCATACAGAGTTTTAATGTTTATAAAGTGCTTTCACAAATATTCTCATTTGATCCCTAAAACAACTCATTTGTTTTAGGGATGAAGAAACTGAGGTGGAAGAGATGACTGATCTGCCCAGGGTTGCAAAACTAGTAAGGTGGGATATAAACAAAGGTCATCTTGACTCCCAGTCCAGTGTACTATATCCTATATTAAACCACCTCCCACAAGGAGTCAAGGAGTAGATGTTACCTTTAGTCCCTGTCTCCAGTTTCTGACCTGAGAATTCAGCCATTTCTAAATCTTTTGACAGAAAGCGAGGTTCAAAAATGATTAGCTTATTCTACCCAATACTTTCATATTTAGGAGTTAAAAACTAAGATCTTTTTTTTTATTGTACATATACCTCTTTTTAGTATGGGGCTAGACAGCAGATAATATCAGCAAGACAATGATGACTTCTTAGCATCGGACCATGATGTGACCCTGGGACTGAAAGATGCCAAGGATGCTGTTAATGTGATAGAAAAAAAAATAACTTGGAGAGCACCTTTCCTGTCCAGCTCATAGGATTTTAGAGCTGGAGGGAATCTTGGAGATTAATTTCCCCCAACTTTCCTGTTTTATAGACAAAGATATAGAGAGAAGTGGAAAGAGAGTGAATGAATCAGTCAGGGGACTTAGCTCATGTATTATTACCTATGTGATTGGATAAATTGCTTCATCTCTGGACCTCAGGTCCCTCATCTACAAAATGAGGGGATTAAACTAAGAGACTATGAAGATACTATTTAATGCCAAATGCTATGAGTGAAATCTATGAACTTGCCATCTTTTAATTCACCAATTCTCCTATCCCCCAGCCCTACTACAAGTCTCATTCAACCTTTTCTGTTTCTTTGAAATTTTAAAGAAAAACATCACGTATCGTTATAATTCTTTTTTTCCCCCTCCTGGATGATTCTGGGTGAAGACATTTGCCTCAGGATACATGGCTAGTAAGTGATAGAGATCAGACTAGAATCTAGATTTCCTAACTACTAATCACTTTCTACTATACTATATTGCCTCTCCTTCAAGAAAGGATTAAGAAAAAATGAAGGCGTATTAGCCAAAGCTACTCATGTTACTGCAATTTCATTTATTAGACTAAAGAAAGTTATTCTTTCTTTCCTTTTTCTCTCTTTCTCTCTTTCTTTCTCTTTCTCTTTCATCCTCCCTCCCTCCCTTCCTCCCTTCCTTCCTTCCTTTCTTCCTCCCTCCGTTCCTTCCTTCCTTCCTTCCTTCCTTCTTTCCTATTTTACTCTCTTTCTTCTTCTTTTTTTTTTTAAACCCTTACCTTCCATCTTGGAGTCAATACTGTGTATTGGCTCCAAGGCAGAAGAGTGGTAAGGGCTAGGCAATGGGGGTCAAGTGACTTGCCCAGGGTCACACAGCTGGGAAGTGGCTGAAGCCAGATTTGAACCTAGGACCTCCCATCTCTAGGACTGGTTCTCAATCCACTGTGCTACCCAGCTGCCCCCTACTCTCTTTCTTCTTAAAGCAATAAGGATAAGATTCAGGTAAGAGACAAAAATACAATCATGGAATAAAATAAAAAAATATCGGAATTTGTTAGTCCTGTGATTAGTACCATCTTGGTAAAGGAGAAAAACGAAGCAAGGCTGTTGTCAATTACAACAAATTGGATGACAGCACTGAGGACAAAGTAAAAATAGACTGGATTTGCTTAAAAGCAAATGCTTTGTATTGGGGGTTTATTTTCCTCATGTCAAAAATATGAAATTACATGGCAAAAGGAAGTGGTAAAACCTACATCATTCAAAGCCTTGGGAATGTATCCACTTGTTCACACTTGCTCAAGAGTTATTGAAAGTGTGATTCTCATTTTACCTCCTAATCCAATACTTGGATGTATTTAACAGGGAGCTTAGCCCTCTCCTCAGTTTTGATTTCTGAACAATTCCTATGAAAACACTATAAAGAAACCTTGTGTATCTATAGACCTTTATACCCAACAAAGTTTTCGGTGTACCAGTGATCATGAAGCTTAGTCAGACATTTTTGGTAAAGTGACTTGTGTTTGCCGTTAGGTTCATATTAAATATGTTTATTGCCCTTCGCATTCAATCAACAAACATTTATTAAGTGTGTACTATGTACCAGGTACTGTGCTGATCATTAGGGACACAGAGACAAGAAATAGAACTCTCATTCTCAAGGAGTTTGGATTCTACTGAGAAAAATAATGTATACACATACAAATAAAAAAGATTAAATATACAAGGAATAAAAGTAAAGTAATTGATGAAAGGTCAGTAGTTGTTGTGGGGTAGGGGTTAGGAAATGATTCAAATAAAAGCTATTGTTTAAGCTGAATCTTGAAGGGGGATAAAAGGATTCTAGGAGGTGAAAGTAAGGATGGAATTCATTCCAGGAATGGGAGAGGAGCAACTATAAAGACACTGGGGGGAGAGATGGTATGCTTTGTGTGTGGAAAAGAGAGAAAGACTGTTAGCTCTACTTAGAGAAGTAAGAAGAGAAAAATTAATGGAGGCTGGAAAGACTGATTGGGGACAAGTTGTAAAAAGCTTCAAAAGAAAAAAAGAGGATCTATATTCTGTCCTAGAGGCAATAGGGAGTCTGTGAAGTTTCTTGAGAAGAGATGTGACATGGTCAGATCTATGCTTTATCAACTTGTTGCTATGTGGAAGAGGTCTTATGGAAGGAAAAGACTGGAAGTAGAGAGACCTCAAAGGGTTTTTTAAAATTTCATTTGATTTTTCAATTAATAAGTATTTGTTTTTCTCTCTCTCCCATCCATTTCCAATTTAAAAGGAAAAATGAGAGGAACAAGATTTTTGTTAACAAATGTGCATAGTTGGACTAAATGAATTCTGTCATTCATTGGTTTTGTGACTGCCAGATATAATAATGTATATAGTGTTTTTGAACCTTAAAGTGCTCTAAAAATATAAAAGGCAAGGCAAGAGACAGTCCCTGCTCTTACAAAGTTCTCAATCTAGTGGGATAACAACATGCAAATAATTAGGTATAAGCAAATATGTGAGACAATGTGGGTTAACTCATCAAATTTCTCAGGATAGTGCCTTCTGTTATATTAGAGACTGAGTAAATGCATATAGACTGGATATTTTCATTTTATTCTATTCAAGTTTAAACTGTCATCAGCAGCCGTGAAAAAATACCCCAACACGTATTGCAATTTTAAATTAGAAAATATTGTTTTACTTGTATCAACAATAGAAACACATTTCCCTTGATTTCATAATTTTGAGAGACTTCCAATATTCAGAACAAAATGATTATTTTAATTTTAAGAAAGAGTTAGTGTGTACACTTGTGTGACCTTCCTCAAGGCACTTAATCTTTCTCATCCTGACTCTTCCTGTACTTACCCATCTCAGCTTGAGGTGAAGATCTGGAAGGCTACCTTGAGGATTTCATGCATCCCTCAGAAGGCCACCTCCAGAGCATCATGGGGCAAGAATCATCTCTGAACTCAACATAGGTCTGCCAATGGGGGCTGTGTTAAAAGTCACACTAAAGGAGAGGACTCATGACCCAGTCCAGATCTCAAAAAACAGGGATGTAAAGAGAGTATTAGCATTCCATTCTTGGTTTTTCTGAACAACTAAGTCAACAAATGGTATTTTAAAAATAACATAAAAATGGAGTAAAAAACAGAACTTTGAGGCTGGATGAAAAAAATATTTTTAAAATTATCTCTTTCATGAAAAATATCACTATTGGCATCTGCTTTGAAGGACTCATTTTTATAAGAAATATGATAATACAGTGTTCAGATTTATGATAAATTTTTATCCATTTTATGTTTTTATTCTTTGATACATGCTTTTGCATGAAGGGTAACATGACCAGTTCTTCTTGAAATATATATTATTGGAGAGTGAAAATGGACTGTTTCATGAATCCTAACTACTGATATCAGCTCTTGAATGGAGTTGAAAATACTTGAAAATGCAGCTATGATATTTGTGGTACATTAAGGGTCCTTGTTAGTGTAGAAGCGAGGCAAGCTATAAATCGTTTTCTTTTTTTAGCATGAATAAAAGGTTTATTTTTTTCATTTTAAATTTTTTATTTCATTTTTTAAAACTATTTTCCCACGTTTACATGACTCATTTTCTTTCCCTCCCCTCTTCTCTCTACCTCCCAGAGCCAACGAGCAATTCCAGTGGGTTGTACAAATGCTATCCTTTGATAGCTATTTCCACATTATTCATTTTTACCATTGAGCAATCTTTTAAAGCCAAAACCCCAAATCACATACCCCAATAAGCAAGTGATAAGTCATAACCATTTCTTAGAACACCTGAGTGGTAGTGTTGCAAATAGCAGCAAGGAGCGAGAAGGGAGATTGCTTAAACACAGATGGTGGTTGACACTGTAAAGAACTTTAAGTGGAGTGGTCGTGGGCATTACAATACAATCCAAATTTAGAGAGTCATTTTGGCCCTTTGCACTATAGTGTTTTAAGTCACAAAATTTGTGAAAAAGTGAATATTGTAAGCCAATTATTCTAAATCTTCATCAATAAATCAATACCTCACATAAGCCCATTAATTTTGTAATATACCTTTAATCGATCTGTTTATATAGACAAGGACTTCATTAAAAAATTTACCTGTCGACCATTGCTTACCCTAGGGGCAACCCTAGACATGCTTTGCTTTTTTTTCCTCAATTTTTCTCAATTTTACGGTTAGTCTCCAGGTCTTTTGTTTTTATACTACAATTGGTTCTCTCTTAAGTCTTCTAACATAGCAACACCTGGAAAATCCCCAATCTGCTGCCCCAGAAAGGTTATAAGAGAGTCAAAGTATTCTGTAGGTCCGCATCGACTCAAAACCATATCTCTCAAGTTCCCACCAATAGGTTTATCATTGCTAGTCATGGGAGGGCATAGAATTCACTTAAAGCAAACATTTAATAAAATAGCATCACAAGAGAAGTAGCTATAGCAATAGTATTTTCTCCATATAAACCCGGTATATTCTCTCCCCAAAAGCAATCATTTGGATAGATCATACATGGGAGGCACGCACAAAGGGAACATATGTGGTCAGGATACATATAAAAATGGGTACACATGGAAGGAATTTATGCTATGACACTTGAGGGACACCAGTGTCTTATAGTGATGCCATCATGCCAATCCTACTGGATCTGTCCCCTACTTGGCATATTGGCTACCCTGCTCCATGCTGGGTATGGAATCTCAGCTACCCATTTTTACTGATCAGAGTTCTGTTCCCTAATTTTCTCTGTCATCACCAACTTGGAAACAGAACTCTCAGCTAAATGTTGCCTCTTCCCTAAAAGAGGAGAAACAGGCTTTGCCAATTATCTCTTGGCTTAGAGTTCAAAGGTTGGGATTTGGATCTTTTAGAAAAGCAGGCACCTTATCCCCTAGTCATTGGACTAGTAAAAAATAAAGAGATGCCTGTTTTTGTCTTCACCTTGAGGGGCCAAATTCTTGGAAAAAACAGAACACCTTCTATCTAAAGAAAACCCTCAGCTATCTGGCCTGCCTTTTAAATTCCCTCCTACTAACAGAATCAAATCCTTTCTCCATAGCCTATATCTGACTTAGGGTTGGAAAATCCTTCTAACTCTCAAATTATACCTTAGGAAGACCTTGTGCCCCCAGAACCCATTTTAAGGAATTCTGCTAAAGATGCTAAAGAGAATCCCATAGAAGCTTTGTGGAAGTTGGGCCATAAAATCCATTTTAGTTTCAAGGGCCTTTGTCAATTTGTATGGATGTGAACTCAAGAAAGAACAAAGCCAAGCAAAGGTAACATTTTTTCTCCACCCTTTTAGCTCACATTCCTGCCTCTACTACATTAAGTGTGTCTGGCAAAAACCTAGCTGTCCTACATATTTAGTGTGATATTAGCATTTTTCCATTAGTAATTCTGAACTCTAAAATTCTGAAATATTAAAAATCACTTTTTTCCTAATTTAAGTTTATTTGATTAAGTAAGTAATTTAGAATATTTTTTCATGGTTACATGAGTCATGTTCTTTCCCTCCCCTCCTCCCACTTCCCTCCCATAGCTAATGAGCAATTCCACTGGGTTTTACATGTGTCATTGATCAAGACCCATTTCCATATTATTTATATTTGCACTAGGGTGATCATTTAGAGTTTACATCCCCAATCACATACCCATCTACCCATGTGATCAAGCAATTTAAGCATCCCTCTTGAATGCTGCCTCTTGTCCAGATCCCATGAGCTGTGAACCAATGGGATGGGAACCAGTCTTTGTCAATTTGCCCTTCAGTTTCTATGTTCAAGAGCACAAAATCAAGGGACATCAGTGTCCATCCAGTTGGACACATACCTGCTTTAGAATTTCCCTCTGTTGTATCTGACAAGCAATAACACAGTCTATGCTTGAAGGGCTCCACTGAGGAGGAACCAATATCTCTCAAGACATCCCATTCCACTTTGGAGCCATTCTTATTGTAAAAAGAACTTATTTCTTCCTTTAATCTTTAATGACTTTCCCTGCTGGGGGCCAAGAGTCCATGATGCCTTGACAGAGTCACACATGGTAGCTGGGGAGACCACAGAGTGGTCCTTGGTGAGATGTGACTGCCCACTTTATCCCCCTTGCATGACCTCTTTCATCAACGCCCCTTACCTATGAATTGACATGATTATTATTCCCCCTAGTCTCAAAAGAAATAATGCAAGAGCAAAACACCTGCACCCTAATTCTCCAAAACATCACCAAAAGATCAGACCCTCAAACCCAATTCCAAAAGACTAACTTGGGTTAACTTTTACTTAGGTACATAATTCCCAGCAAAACCACAGCTACAGACCAAGCCCAAAACTTTCTCATGAAGCCAGCACACAAATGGATCATAGAGGCCCATACAATACATACAGGTACAGTACAGGTACACTAAGCTTCAATATGCCTCAGTGACTCAATTACACAAATCAGTAACTCAAACTCCCTAGTAAGTCACCTGTGATGAAATCATTTATCTTGTATTCTGTCTGTAATCACAATACTAAAATATAGAATGTTAATCAAGTGATTTGTTAAAAGTTAATGTATCACTTTTCCAATTATCTCTCTTTGATTTTGTGTATCTGCATGCCAAGAAAATGGGTATAGAAATAAAAAAAAAACTGACATTGGGATGGTGGAGCAGCTGAGATGCAAAGCAATCCCATGGCCATTATGATTAAGCTGTCTTTCATTTGTTATTTATTTTATTTTATTTATTTTGACTCATCATTTGCCACCAGTTGGGAACCCTGGAGTCAGGACTGGGGCTGGACCCTGATTATGGCATTTCCCTAAAACCATTGCCCCTTGCTTTTAATTCTGCTCTCTAGTATGAAGTCCAGTGCCTATTTCACATGACAGTTCCTCAAATACTCAGAAGCAGGTGTCAAGTTCCTCTAAGTCTTCTATTCTCCAAGCTAAAATTCTCCAGGTCCTTCAATTAATGTTGTTTTAGCTTGATACCCAGACCCCTAACCACTCTTGCCCTCCTCTGGGCACTATCCAACTTGAAGCAACTAGAGAGCACAGTAGGGAGAATGCCAGGCCAGGAGTCAAGAAGACTCGGGTTCTAATATGACCTCAGAACAGCTGTGTGACCCATTTCAAGTCTGACTTCAGTTTCTTCAACTGTTAGCACTAGAATAGCATCTGCTATCCATGGTTATTATGATGATCAAGTGAGATGCCTTTAGTGTAGCTCCTCATGCATAGTAGAGACTTAAAAACAATGCTTGTTTCTTTCCTTCCTTCCAATTTCAAATATCTTTACTAATATGTGAGGTCTAGATCAGGGTACCTCAGATTTGACCTGAGTGGGGGGGAGGAGGGAGTAGATGGGTACTCTCAAATGCCAAGTTCCATAGCTACAGCTCTTCTAATGAAGCCTAAAATCCCTTTAGATGTTATATCATGCTGTTGACATATGTTGAGACGGTCCACTAAAACCTCCTAATTTTCTTTCCCATTGTTACCTCCATCCCTGGAAAGACTCCTCCAACTATTAGTCACGTTGGTGGGTTAGGCTGTCAGAGAACAGCTATTACCATTCTCCGAATTCGAGGGGCAACTCTGAAGAGCACATTGCTACACTTTCGCTCATGAGCCCTCATCTATGTACTTCTCATTAATATCAGTCAACCGAATCCAAATAGCTTTTAGGAAAGAGTACTTTATAAGATGGTATAATAAGAGTCAGTACAGAACATCTCCCCAAACCCAGAGGGCACTGTTTTCAAAAAAACATCAAGTCCCTGGAAAGAGAGGACTGGAAATTCTTGTGCAGAAATAGTGAGGAATACATGTAGAAAAAAGCACGTATGGCAAAGGGGGAGTTTGTGATTCCTGATTATTTGCAGTTGTTTTCTCCCTTCTTACTTTTCTCTTTAAACTCTCTGTATTAAAAAAAACCCCTTATCTTCTGTCTTAAAATCAATACTGAATATCAGTTCCAAGGAAGAAGAGCAGTAAGGGCTAGGAGATTGGGGTTAAATGACTTTACCAGAGTCACATAGCTAGAAAGTGTCTGAGATCACATTTGAACCCAGGGCTTCTTGCCTCTAGGTCTCACTTTATCCAGTGAGCCACCTATCTATCCCATTAAGTTCTCCTTTGATGCAGTTCTCTACCAGTCTCCAAGGGTCAGTGCCTTCCTAAAATCTATAGCCAGAACTTCTCAGATGCAAGGATTTGCACTTCTTCAAGATGCGTCTTCCTTTGGATGGGTAACTTTCTGCATTGATCTCTCTGTGTTTACGTGTGTGTCTCTCTGCTCCTGCTTGGACACACTGGGTCAGTCTTCTAATGATCAGTGGGAAGAAGGGTGTTTAACATTTCTTCTGGTATCATCTCTCTTCCTTTTATGCCCACTGCTACAAGCAAAGAGACTGCTTTTCTCTTGGAATCCTTCACCACAGACTAGACCACTACGGGATGAGACTTGTTGAAATTTCTTCTCATGCTTAAAGGGTTCAAGGATATATTCAGCTTATTTGGTTGCCTAGTCACTGGAGGTTTCTTCTAAGTCTGATTAAAAAAGGTGTCACACCTGAGAAATGGACGACAGAGTTTAAACAACCTGTTTTAAATATTGAAAAACCCTCTCTAAGTCTGTCTTCTGTGGATTGTTTGAGGCTGAGGTATGAACCTCCACCCTCATGAGATTAACTGCTCTATCTAGCCACAATGTTGGTTTTTAAAAACTTAAATACAAAACTTCATATTTTCTCTTTAAAATTTTATTTTAATTAGATAAAATGGAGTAATTGATTGCTTTGGGTTGGAAGGTATTTTAAATAAGAGTCATTTTGGATATTAAACTAGGTGCCAATTTATTTGAAAAGGTACTTTGAGGATTGAGGAAATACGTCAACAAGGATGTTCTTGGGCATCCCTTCCTCCTTTGGTTTCTGCCGTCCTCTTCTTTGCTCTTGGTTTCTACTTCTTGCTCTTGCTCCTACTTATTTACCCTTCTTTGTTGGATCACCATCCTGTTTGCCCTATACTAATAATTACAGACATTTCCCAAGGTTCCATCCTGGATCTTCCACTCTTCTATCTCTCCACATTCCCTCTCTTGGTTGTAATTGTAACCCTGGCTAAGGGGAGTCACAAATTTATACATCCAGCACTAACTCCATTCTGAATTCCTGTCCCTGATTGCCAATGATCTGCTAAATTTGAATCAGCTGCCTGGATTCAAATGTTGTTCCTGACATTTATTATCTGTATGACCTTGGGCAAGTCATATTATCATAGGCTAGAGGAATGCAAAAATGCCATCCAGTTCTAAGTCCTATAGCCTAATGAGAAACCCCAATCCAATGTGAATACAAATTATTAATGTGAATTTTCCAGCATGAAGAATAGCCAAGGGTTTGCTCAAAGGCTTACATATCATCCTAACACAAAGAGACTACTGTGAGAGAGCAGGGACAATGTGATCACTTTCATTCCCCTCACACCACTGGGGTAGGCACCTGGCACATGGCAACACCATCATATTTGGAGCTCTAATTGAGTTTATAGAGTCCAATTCCCTCTCTCCTTGTAAAGATGATGTTCAGATGCCCAAGGTAGATTCAAACTCAGTATCGAGATTCCAAATCCACTCTGCAGTAGAAAAGATCTAAATAAATATTTATTTAACTGAATTGAATTGGAAACCATTCAATGATTTGCACCCAAAGTGCCAAAACAATTTCCCCATATTCTTTATTTTAGATAAAAGTTACTATTTGGGTGTCCTAAAGAATGTGAATATTAGCTGAGTGTGGTGGTACTCACTTGGCTTCTTGACTACTAGGGGAGGCTGAGGTGGTGGATGGCTTGAGTGTGGGAAATCTGAATCAACGCACAACTAAATGACAAGAGTATGTACAATAGTTTAGCACCAAGGTGAGCCTTTGATGGATGGAAGCAGCTAAACTGCTAATGGAATGGTTCAAAGCTTCAAAGATGATCAGCTGTGAGTTCAGGTCCATGAGTGGCCACATTCTAACATGAGCAAGATAGAGAGATCCAGTCTAAGGAAGGAAGGAAGAAAGGCAGGAAGGAGGGAAGGAAGGAAAACAAAAATAAAAAAAAAAACATTTCCATATCCCTCTTCTCCTCTCCTACCAGTCCCAGTAGAATTTTAAGGGCAGGAACAGCTTCAACTTTGTCTTCATCTCTCCAGTGCCTAGCATGTAATAAGTAATAAAGGTTTATTTTTTAGATGTTTAATTGTTTAGGTAGTATTGTAAGTTCCTGGAGGACAGGGACTGTTTCAATTTTTTCTGTGTATCTCTGGCACTCTGCACATTTCCTCACTCCTAGCAGACACTTTAAGAAATGCATGTTCTATTGAATTATGTCTTTTATGGCCTTTTTCCTTCAGAGAGAAAATGAACTCAATCATTTTTACTTGTTTGGGGATGAGGAAACAGGAAAGATAAAGGGATGGTTTTCTTCTAGATTCACTAAAAGATGAGCTTTTCGATTCAGGCTGAATAATTCACTCATCTCCATGATTATCTCATATTATCTCAGTGGATGATGATTTTAATACTTCATAACACTAATTATAGCATTAGTGGTTTCATATTAATAAGATATCAGGTTTGTTATGCAAGGAGTCTAATACGGGGATGTAAAAAAAATACCCATTTAAAGTCCTTGTAAACCAACAACGATTTTTAAATACCAGAAGGGATTTCCTCATTGAAATGATGATTTGAGGGTTGGGTTTTTTTTTAGGACTGATCTACACCATTCTCCATGTTTATTTTTCCTGAAAGTCCATTGTGTGCCCTTGGTGAAGCCGTTGTTTCCTCTTTTATATGTGATTAATCAAAGAACACAGGAGATTTCTCTCTTTTGTTTCTCACCAGGGTGTACTTTGATTCAATATCAAATGTCTTGACTGAGAAGTGGGGTCCCCCCTTATCGCTGTGAATATTGGGTACCAAACATCACAGATCAAAAGACAAAACTCTCAAGGGTTGAGAGATCTGGGACCTAGCGGATTTCACAGACAATGAATTTAACAGAAAGTTCTTTCATTTTCTTGTTTCTCAGCCTCCAGCCCCCATTTCACTATCATGATGAAGCATGAAAATTGATACAAGACAGTAGAAGGTCATGGTCCTTTTTAAAAAGCCTGTTGATGCAGATGATAATATGGCTGGGAGCATTTGGGGGAAGAATCCAAGAAGAAATATCTGTGGTCAAAGAAGGCATTTTGATGTTTTTCCTAGGTGATTAGAGTTTTACCTAAACCTTAGGAAAGTGTGAAAGGAGAGTATGTATATGTGTGTGTGTGTGTGTGTGTGTGTGTGTGTGTGTGTGAGAGAGAGAGAGAGAGAGAGAGAGAGAGAGAGAGAGAGAGAAAGAGAGAGAGAGAGAGAGAAAGAGAGAGAGAGAAAGAGAGAGTTGAAAATGTAAAGATTTTGCTAGTTTGGTTAACTAAGAAAATATGGAAAGACCAACATGAAATTATGAAGAGTAAAATGAGGAGAACCAAGAAAACACTATCTATAGCCACAGAAATATTGTGTGAAGAATGACATGTGTAAGTCTACCTCCAGAGAAAGAACTGATAAGAAGAAATAAGCAGGACACAGTTTCATACATACATATCTCTTTTTTTGTCAAATGATGCTTTCTCTAGTGTGGGGAAGGGGGGAGATGGAAGATGCATGGGAATTTTAATGTAACAAACAAATACATTTTTAAATGAAAAAAATCAAGATTATGTATATTTATTTTAGAGAGGCAGTGTTCTGGCATTAGAGTCAGAAAGACCTGATTTTAAGTTCTATTACTGATCAATACTGGTTGTGGAATTCTAGGAAAGTCATTTAACTTCTCAGTGACTCCAGGTAAATTTCTAAGACTATAAATGGTGGAATAGGCAATGATTTGTATTGTATTTTGTATTGAGTATTTCTCATGCCAATGGAATTAGAAATGTGTCTCTCCTCCACCAAAATTTCACACACACAATAAATAAATATTAAGGGCAAGAGATTTCACCTCTGCCTCAGTTTCCTCAACTGACTGACTTTGACTCCAGTCAGAGTTTTCTTTCCACTCTTTCACGTATCCTACAAGGAGTAAGCAATGGAACTGGGATTGAACCCATAGAATCATGAGTTTGAGTGATGGAAGGGACTTCAGCAGCTACTTAGTCCCACCCATATATGAAATGTCTGTCTCCCTCTACCACTCTATGCTAGAAAAAAGCCTAGTTTTCTACCCCTAGACTCTGGTGTGATGTCCTATAGACTCTGGTGTGATGTCCTTATCTCTACATTATTCTTAATAATTGACAGGCAAGGTGATTAGTCCAGGGGTTAGCAATGCTAGATGGGTCCTTCTCTGCCATCTTCCTCTCACTAAATCAAGACAAGAAACTAAATTTAGAAAGATTTCAGATGTTGCCAAATGGTTAGAACAGTGACTATTCAGTAAATCTAATCTTTTTTTGGTAGACATTAGTATGAAAAAAATTGAGCAAAAGAAAAATCATAAGACAATAGTTTTAGAATGGAAAGGGGCCAAATAATGCAATGGATAGAGCACTAGCTAGACTTGAAGGGAGGAAGTTGTTGCTCAGGCATTTTAATATCATATCTGATTCTTCATGATTCCATTTGGGGTTTTCTTGGCAAAGACACTGGAGTGGTTTGCTTTTTCCTTTTCCAGCTCATTTTACAGATAAGGGACTAGGGCCATGGTTAAGTGATTTTCCCGGGGTCACACAGAATGTTTAAGGCCAGATTTGAAATCAGAAAGATGAATCTTTTTTATTCTAGGCCTGGAACTCTATCCACTGTGCTACCTAGCTAACCTTAAAGTGAGGAAGACCTGAATTCTACTCCAGCTTCAGACAGTTACTAGCTATATGACTTTGGGCAACATATTTCACCTCTGCCTCAGTTTCCTCAACTGTAAAATGAGAATAATAATAGCATCTACTTCTCTCCCAAGTTGTTATGAGTATCAAATAACAGGATATTTGTTAAGGGCTCAGTACAATGATTGGTAAATAATAGGGGTTGAATAAATGTTTGTTCGCTTACTCTTCATCCAGTCCCTTCAGTTTTTACAGATGAGGAAACTGAGGCCTAGAAACCTTGCTCAAAGTTACAGAGGTATTACGGGACACAATAGGGATTTGAGCCTATGTTCTTTGAACTTTATATAGTCTATTTTCTAACGTAATATGATTTTGTCACTTAAATCCTAATGTCTGTGCCTCCAAATAAGTTTTCCCACTTTCTCCATGGGTTAATTCCTGGTTTGTTTCATATTCTCTCCCAGACATCTTCCATTCCCAAATAATTCCATTATGAGTCTAAAGTCCTTCACAAAAGGGTCTTTAATGCCATCAATCAGTGGATGAAATGAATGAAGTTTTCATTAAACACTGTGTTAAGTAAACTCTTGGGACACAAATACAAACAACCCAGTCCCAACTTTTATTGGGCTTACTGTTTATTAGAGAAATACATCATATAAAGGGAAGACAGAAATGGGGTGTGGAGAACAGTTTTGGAAATGACTTATTATTATGGTGGCCTGATTCCAGGCAAGATAAGTCAGAAGTCAACCAATCAGAGCCTGGGCACCTGAGGGACAGAGGCTGAAGGAGGAACAGAGGCAGGAGGAAGAGGATGGCCAGAGTGCACTAGAGTAGAGATGGGATGGTTTGGTGTGGAGGCAAAGTGGGTCATTCACTGAAAACCATGAAGAGCACCAGTTATCAATGAGCTTTCCCATTCTGGCAGATCCATCATGAGCAGACTGGCTGCTATAAGGCAAATTCTTTGCCCAGAGGAATCTTTGCTTATTGTGCTAGAATGTCAAACTAATTTTGTTTTAATTTTCTTACAATCACAATGAATATTTCTGTGGGATTATATAAAGCTATAAAGCTTTCAAAGTATTTTTCAGCCTATTATCCCTTTTGAGTTTGATAAACCTATGGAGTTGGCCCTAAAACTGTTTTTAATCCCCATTTATCAGATGAGGAAAATAGAGCTTAGAAAGGGCAAGTGACCTGCCTAGGACCTACACAGCTAATAAGTAGAAAGGATAGAAGTTGAAATAAACATTTAAAAAATTTCTTAGGTTGGAGTGTAAACTATTAGGGAGCTTAATGAACACAGATCTGGAGAAATGCAGTACTCTCTCTCTCTCTCTTCATGTATATATATATATAGATAGATAACATACCACAAGCATATACTTAGTTATTCAGTTGTTTCAATTGTGTCTGATGCTTCATGGCTCCATTTGGGCTTCTCTTGGCAATGATACTGGAGTAGTTTGTCATTTCCTTCTCCAGGTCACTTTACAGATGAGGAAACTGAGGTCTACAGGGTTATGTGACTTGACCAGAGTCACACAACTAGTAAATGTCTGAGGCCAGATTTGAACCCAGGAAGATGAGCCTTCCTAACTCCGGGTCTTGTGGTTGATCTACTTTGCCACCCAGATGAATATATTAAAATACATATATGTATATGTATATATATACTTAAATATATTAATATAGAAATACATGTCTAAATGTGGCTCCCAGTAGCTGCTAGCATGCGGCAGCGGCCACACCCCAGGCAACAGCTTCGACAGGCTGGCTAAACCTTGTGAGGGTAGCCATTGGGTCGCCGTCGACCCCTGGTGAACCAGGGCTTTGCTCACCCAGCATGTGAAGACAGCTTCAGCGGAACAGGCGTAAGAAACCAACAAAAAGGTTCAACGGCTGAGAGGGCGACGCAGCAAAGCACTGTGGAGTGCTTAGAGCGTGATGGAGCACAAAAGACAACACGGCCATCCAATGCAGCTGAGGAAGTCTCCAGGTGTAACGACTTTTCGTGCCATTGGACCCAGGCTTCCAACGCCGAGAGAGTGGGACTGTCTCTGTGCATCGACTTTTCCACTTAAATCTTCACACACAAGTGTCTTTGTGCACAAAAACGCACAAAGACAATCGCCATCCTTGGTTACTGAGAGACTACTACTACATGTCTAAATAAATCTCCATATAAGTACATGTATATACATATGCATATACATGCATATTTATATATCTGTTAGTATTCTCAATGTGTGTATATATTTATATAAATATGATGTATAATTTTACTCATTACTCTGCTTTTATTCAAGTCAAAATTCCAGTGTAGTAGAGGGCAGATTTGAATAAAGAAATATTTTTAAATTAAAAAACATAATATAGTGTATATAATAAGTAGTATATATGATTATAATATAGTATTATATAGAATATAGTGTATATCTAATATACTATATATTCTATATAACTATATAGTATAATATATATCTAGAATATATTGTATACTATAATAATTTATAACAGTAATATGGTATATAAACATATACTATTATATATGTGTATATGTATGTACACATCAATCCTTGTTAAGATCACTAACAGTAACTAACATTGCGGTGGTGGATCTGTAGTAGAAAGATTCACCTGCTAGATATTAGAAAGTTCACAAGATTGATGATTCTTCCCAAATCCCTTCATCAGCACATACTTTCTTTCCACAAAGAGCTTACTACTTGTCTGGCTTTGGACAAGTCCCTTAACCACAATGGGACACAGTTTCCTCATCTAAAAGAATTCGATTCTCATTGAATTTATGCTCACTAAGGGCAAGGCAGTCCACTTTTGTCTTTATTCCTAGTATCTGCCACAGAGTAGAGTCCTAGTAGTAAATGTCTATTGATTGAATTGTAAAATGAAGAAGCTGGACTAAGTGACCTCTTTGGGCTCTGCCATCCCTGAGATTCTGCAATCCCTCTGTGGCTATTCATGCCTTTCACATTTTCATTCCATTTTTTCTTCTCGGGGCACAGGTAGAAGATATTTCCAGGAAACTTTTACTGCATTTCTAATGACTTACAGATCCTAAGAAATCCTCATGAACCTCTTCTAACAGCCTTTCTAAGCTCTTTACTCCTTAAATATATTCTGAAGGGGTGGGGGGACAATATTAGAAATGCAAACTGTTTAAAATTCACAATAATGACAATTTCAAAGACTTTGAAACCTCAGGAAGCAATGCTTTCCTGGCCTTTTCATTTGAAGAATCTTTGCTGTGGAGTCTGGCTCTTGTTATTCATGAGGACTTGATGTGTGACTGTGAACCCTCTGAGTCTTAGTCTCTTCTTCTGTTGAATAGAGAAAATAAACTTGTTAGCATCATCTTCAAGGGTGATTATGCAACCCAATGAGATAATGTTGATAAAAGATATAAATACTTAAAAAATAACCCTTACCTTCCTTCTTAGAATCAATATTGTATCTTGGCCCCTAAGAAAAAAAAAAGAAGTAAGTGCTAGACAATGAAGGTTAAGTTATTTGTCCAGGGTTGCATAGCTAGGAAGTATATGAATCTAGATTTGAACCCAGGACCTCCCATCTCTGGGTCTGGCTCACAATCCACTGAATCACCTAGATGACCCCTTAGCCAAATGCTTCTCAAACCCTAGAGTGCTATATGCAGGTGTGCTATTAGTATTTAAGGTGAACAAATAGCATAATGTTTTGGTTTGTTATCCCAAATGTTCAGTTCATTGAGTCTTGGGGTAGGGCTAGAAGGGATGTTAGAGGTCATCTACTATAATGCTTTCCTTTTATATCTGAGGACTGTGGTCCAGAGAGGTTAAATTACCTGCCCAAAGATGTATATTTAGTGAGGAATAGCGCTGGAATGTGAACTTGGACCCTCTCACTGTAAATCCAGCACTCCTTCCATTATAATATGCAGCCCCCAATTAAATGAGAAAGCTTTTTTTCCCCATTGTGGATCCCCAAAGGGAACAATTTAAAAATGCAAATGATACTTGCCAAAGGAGACATGATGGGAGATATGGGTGGAATTTGTTCAAGAAGGGCAATAAAGAGAAGAGAGGGAGAGGCTGAGCATACTCCATAACATTGAAGAAATGAGAGGAAGACCCCCATTCTCTGTAGGCAACTATTGATGAGCATTACATAGAGCAAGAGGGTCCTACTGAGGTTCATTCAGTAAAAGCCTTGCATTAAGTGCATTTCATCATGTTTTTGGTGGCTTTGCCAGTCTAGTCTCTGACAAGGTTACAGAGGATGTACTGATTTGAGAGCATGTCAGAGCATTTATATAGACCCCAACATGAGCCCCAGCACTAATACAATTCTCCTCTTTTACAAGTTTGAAGTTCGCCATATCAGACGTTGACTTCTAGACCTTTTGCCACCAAACACAAGTGATCTTTGAGATGAACTGATGCCACTCAGTACTTCAAAGAGTGCTGGACAGCTCCTCAGAACCAGTGATCAAAGCAAGCCTAGTAGCACCACCAGCAAGCGCCATGCTTCTCAAACTTCTAGAGGACGGAGGACACGGCAGCATTAGCCAATTCCCTGGGAATTGGGGAGATCACTAGAGAGCTACCCTTTCCCCCTCATTTGTTGCTTTATATCTCTAATCACTGGATTTTCTTTCAGAGTAAAATATAATAAGAGCAGTGGAGAGTACTGGATAGAGTTCTGGACTTGAAATGAGAAGACCTGGGTTCTAGTCTTACCCTTAATGCCCTCATAGGATCATAAAATCATATAATTAGAGCTGGGAGGGAATCCAAAGGCAATCTAATTCAATTTCTACTACTTTAGTCTGGTATAACCTTGGATAAATCATTCTCTGATCCTCAAACGATTCTTTAAGAACATAAATAGATGAAATCTGATTCCTATTATGGAGAGAATTAACTCGGTCAATGAGTTTATGCTTTCTTGATACATTGACATAACATGGGACAATAATACCTGCATTCTTCACATCGCAGGGTTAATTAGAGAAGAGTTCTCTGTAAATCTGAAAAAATGATAAAAAGTGGGAGCCCTAATTTTTCTTCTTCTTATATCCCTTTGAAGAAAAGGTAGATTCCCATTTTTCATACACAGAGATTCTCATTTGACCCCTCAAACTTTTTCATATAATTCAACCAATAAACAAGACTTTATTACACACCTACTATGTGCCAGGTACTTGCTTCGTTCTGTGAATAGTAATACAAAAAATCAAATAATCCTTGTCTTCCAGGAACTTACATTAAATTATCTACACATATTTGCACCTGCTTCCTGGCAGTATCTTTCAAATGCCCCCCTGAACACCAAAGCAAACAGAAAATTTAAAGGCTGATCATGCCCACTGTGCTGAAAAATGAGAGAAATCTTCTAGGTTATTAATAGTGACTTTCTTTTTTGATGCTCAATATCAAGAAGGATAGATCTGTGTCTGTACACAATCGTTGGATATGTGTAGTTCAAATAGGGCTCATAGGGAAAGGTAAGGAAGAACCAAAGAAGTTTAAAGAGGTTTCTATCATTTTTCCTCTTATCATTCTCTTTCTCTTGTTCTTTCCCTGGGAGTCTCCCTTTCCCCTTTCTTCTCCTTTCACTTTACTCCCTGTATCGCCCCTTTCATTTTTTCTCTCCCTCTTCTCTCTTTCCACTCTCTTATTCTCTTCCTCCCAGGGTATTCTGTCTTACCTTTTCGTTCTTTCTTCCCTCCCAGTTCACTCCCTCATTTTAGCCTTCCCTCCTCTCTTCACTTGTACATGTTCTATTCCCTTGTTTCTGAGAATTTTTTTTAGAAGTCAAGTCACAGTTTAATTTTTACATATCAGAATGGAGTGCAGAAAAAGAAGTATAAATGAGGCAGTATGGTATAGTGTAAGAATGCTGATCAAAGGAACTGAGTTAGAATCCTGCCTCTAACATTGATCCAGTTCAAGTAATTTTACCTCTATTAGATTTAGTATTTTCATCTATAAAATAGGTTCAATAATAATAAGCACTGTGAGCTTCAAATGGGATAATGAATGTAAAGCATGATCTCCCCCTTTCTCCCCCTCCTTTCTACATTAGAAGGGTAGAAACATTACCAAGATGCTTCTGTTTCATAAAGCTACTTTTCTCATTTCTCTTCAAGTATTTTGAATTTCTTTTGTCTGCTAGATAAATCTGATCAACATGTTGTTTTTATCTCTGTTATCTGATGTGTAAATAGTGAGACTGCAGTAAGGAAGAAGAGGATTTAGGTACTGGTATACCAAGGAAGGACTAGAATTTGATCACTTATTTCAAACAGTGTCAGCCTTTCTCCAAGCAAGGGGTTGAGTCAAACCAAGTAAGAATTGCATGGTTTTGCTTTATTAATAATCGTTTGGTTGAATTTCCCAAAGGTAGAACTAAACTGGATGCAGGATTTCCCCCTTCCTTCTCTCTAGGCTAAAAACAAGCAGAGGCAGAGTGGTGACTAGAGAATAAAAAGGGAGACCAGGGATGGCTAGAGCTGTGCAACAATGCTTGTATTTCAAGGGCCAATTGAGGGAGGATTTGGATTCACCTACAAGGCTGCCAAAATGAAATAATTTAAAGAGGGACAAATCATAAAAACTGGTGGGATCAGCTAAGGCCTAAAGAATAAGATACTGAAGCTGAAAGCCAAGAAGTCTGAAGAAAGCCAAGGATCCTATAACATAGAGGTGAAAAGGTAGTGAATTCCAGATATGAGAGATCATTTGTGCAGAGGTCTGGAGATTAGCAATGAAATAATATGTACAGGGAGTATCTAGCAGACTAGTTTGGAAAGAAAATTCATGAAGGGAGTAATATGAAATGAAACTAGAAAAAGAGGTGGGATCCAGATCGGGGCAGTTCTTAAATGCCAGGCTGATGCCTTTCCTGTTGTCATACAATCTACTCCCCTTTATTCTTGTCATTTTTCTTCAGTTGTGTCTGATTTTTTTATGAACCCATTTGGAGTTTTCTTGGCAAAATACTGGAGTGGTTGGCCATTTCCTAATCCAGTTCATTTTACAAATGAGGAAACTGAGATCAACAGTGTTAAGTGACTTTCCCAGGGTCACACAATTAATAAGCGTCTGAAGCCAGATTTGAACTTAAGAAGATGGGTCTTCCTGAGTCCAGACCTGGAGCCATCAACTGCTCCATTCCCTTTTATACATCCTACTATTCAGCTATACTGACTTATTGACTTCTCCTCAAACATCTCCTTCATCTCCTGCCTCCATGACTTTGAACTAGTTGTTTCCCATGCCTCAAATGTTTTCCCTCTTAGTGTCCAAGTCTCTTCCTTTACAACACAGCTCAAGTTCCACCCACTTCAGTAGGTCTTTCTTCCCTACATCATCCCCAACTCCAGAGGCTAGTGATTTCCTTCTAAACTTCTTATATATATATGTATATATATATATGAAATATGCTAATAAATGCTTCCTCAATTACCCAAGAGTCACTAGAGAGTAAACTAGTAAAAATTACAATAAATCCATGAAGGCTTTTATGGTAGAGGAAGGGGATAGGATGAGGGTGGTGGGTCGAGTAAGATATGACTAGAGAGTTGTCTTGGGAATACCAATTTGGTCACTATAAGAAGGATAGACCAGGCAGGGAGAATATAGAGGAATAATGTGGAATAAATTGGAAACAATTTGGGGAAATCCAGGCCAGGAGGAACAATGAATATTTGTGCATTATAAATCTAGTCTGACATCTGATAGTTGAGCCACAATATATTTTTATATTTAGTCAATTTAGAACATTATTCCTTGGTTACAAGAATCATATTCTTTCCCTCCCCTCTCCCCACCCTTCCCATAGCCAATGCCCAGTTCATTGGGTATAACATGTGTCCTTGATCAGAACCTATTTCCATGTTGTTGATGTTTGCACTAGGATGATCATTTAGGGTCTACATCCCCAATCATATCCCCCTTAACCCATGTGATCAAGCAGTTGCTTTTCTTCTGGAGCCACAATATGTTATTGGGAAGAATGTGTGGAGATGGAGGGACACTTTCATGGTGGAAAGGCACAGCAGCCATTGAATTCTGAGCTCACTTCAACACAAGCTGAGCACTTGGGAAGCTTAGAAGAACAAGGGATTGTGGAGATCTAGCTACAGAACAACCATGCTGACTCTTCCAATAAGTAAGCAAGCAGAACTGTAAATATCAGCCTTGTTTATTTCCCAATCTTACATCTTACAAAGACCACCAAAAAATCAATAAGCCAAACTCCAGGAAGCAGGAATGAACACAGTGTCAGAAGGCATGCAGATTGCAGGAGAACATTTGAGAAAAAGAAGCTCCAGCTTCCCTTTCCCACACTTTGGCCCTGCGCCCCATTTCAGAATCTCACCCCCTGGGTTCGCTGACCTCCCTCGCTCTCCTCATCTTAGATGCCTTTTGTCTCCAGACCACTTACTGAACTCTGACTTTCCCTTCAAGACTCTCCTCCACGGGGAACCTCATCTATGAAGCTTTCCTTGATTACTTCAGTCTGAAGTGAGCTGCTGCTTCTGAGCTTCCATAGGACTTGGTTCTATCTTTTATATCAAATGGCAGGCATGCCATTCTTCCTTGTATCCTAACTCCTTGTGTACCTGTCTTAGCTATCTGACTTGACTATAAGCACTTTGAGGGTGGTCCCTGGGTCCTGTTTTTTTACTGGGCAGACCTCATTCATTCTTGTCCTTCAGTACTAAAGAAGGTACAAATCCATAAGTTCGGTGGACCAGTGACATGCAGTTGACATGTAATGACAAGCCTTGAGAACTCCCATGCTATTCTCTAGACTCAGGTAAAGGAATTGCCTCAGCCAGTAAATCACCTAATTTCCTCATTACTTCTGGCAAGGAGATGCCACTCAGATCATCCTACTTCCTTTTTGCGTCTTGCTCCTGACCTGCCAATGGCTGCTTAGACCAGATCTTATTGCCTGGGAAACACACATACACACACCAGCTTCCATCTATCTCCTTGCAAACAGCAGTAATTAAAAGCTCATGACCACAACATTTCAAAAGCTTGAATCACAACCAGGGAGCTTGATGCCAAGTGCTGATCATCTCCTGGAGAAACAGAAACAAAATTAGCAACAGCCAAAAATGGCCAGGCTGATGGCAGGATGCCAGGAGGATGGGTGGGGAGGAGACTTCAGATCAACTCAGGAAGAGGTCTAGAGGAGACACCTCTGGGCCACTTAGTGGTGATCTGCAGCTGTGTTCTGTGAGGAGTACAACTGGTAGGAGTGGATCTAGAATGGTGACCAGAGAAGAATGGAGACCAAGTTTGGTGCAGACTGCCACTTCCCAGCTATGTGGAACAGAAGCAGTTACATTCCAGGCATTTCAGGCAATATCTGTTGCCTACTATGGGCAAGGCACTATGCTTCCAGTCCCCCATGCTCCCAACCCCTTCTCTTTATTCTCCCTCATCCCCAAAGGCAGTCTGTTAGTAGACCATCTTTCTTTCTTTTTTTTTAAATTTTTAAACATTATTTTATTTGGTCGTTTCCATACATTATTCACTGGAAACAAAGATCATTTTCTTTTCCTCCCCTCCCCCCCCACCTTTCCCTCTCCCATAGCCAACGCACGATTCCACTGGTTATCACATGTGTTCTTGACTCGAACCCATTTCCCTGTTGTTGGAATTTGCATTATAGTGTTCATTTAGAGTCTCTCCTCAGTCTTAACCCCTCCAACCCTGTAGTCAAACAGTTGCTTTTCGTCGGTGTTTTTACTCCCACAGTTTATCCTCTGCTTGTGGGTAGTGTTTTTTAGATCCCTGCAGATTGTTCAGGGACATTGCATTGCCACTAATGGAGAAGTCCATCACCTTCAATTGTACCACAATGTATCAGTCTCTGTGTACAATGTTTTTTTTGGTTCTGCTCCTTTCGCTCTGCATCACTTTCTGGAGGTTGTTCCAGTCTCCATGGAATTCCTCCACTTTATTATTCCTTTTAGCACAATAGTATTCCATCACCAACATATACCACAATTTGCTCAGCCATTCCCCAATTGACGGGCATCCCCTCATTTTCCAATTTTTGGCCACCACAAAGAGTGCAGCTATGAATATTCTTGTACAAGTCTTTTTCCTTATATTATTTCTTTGGGGTACAAACTCAGCAGTGCTATAGCTGGATCAAAGGGCAGACAGTCTTTTATCACCCTTTGGGCATAGTTCCAAATTGCCCTCCAGAATGGTTGGATCAATTCACAACTCCACCAGCAATGAATTAGTGTCCCCACTTTGCCGCATCCCCTCCAGCATTCATTACTTTCCATAGCTGTCATGTTAGCCAATCTGCTAGGTGTGAGGTAATACCTCAGAGTTGTTTTGATTTGCATCTCTCTGATTATAAGAGATGTAGAACACTTTTTCATGTGCTTATTAATAGTTTTGATTTCTTTGGCTACGAACTGCCTCTTCATGTCCCTTGCCCATTTGTCAATTGGAGAATGGCTTGATTTTTTTGTACAATTGATTTAGTTCTTTATAAATTTGAGTAATTAAACCTTTGTCAGAGGTTTTTATGAAGATTGTTTCCCAATTTGTTGCTACCCTTCTGATTTTGGTTACATTGGTTTTGTTTGTACAAAAACTTTTTAATTTGATGTAATCCAGATTATTTATTTTGCATTTTGTAACTCTTTCTAATTCTTGCTTGGTTTTGAAGTCTTTCCCTTCCCAAAGGTCTGACATGTATACTATTCTGTGTTCGCCTAATTTTCTTATAGTTTCCTTCTTTATGTTCAAGTCATTCACCATTTTGAATTTATCTTGGTGTAGGGTGTGAGGTGTTGATCTAAACCTAATCTTTCCCACACTGTCCTCCAATTTTCCCAGCAGTTTTTATGAAATAGTGGATTTTTGTCCCAAAAGCTGAGATCTTTGGGTTTGTCATATACTGTCTTGCTGAGGTTGCTTGCCCCCAGTCTATTCCACTGATCCTCCTTTCTGTCTCTTAGCCAGTACCAACTTGTTTTGATGACCGCTGCTTTATAATAAAGTCTGAGATCTGGGACTGCAAGACCCCCTTCCTTTGTATTTTTTTTCATTATTTCCCTGGATATCCTTGATCTTTTGTTCTTCCAAATGAACTTTGTTATGTTTTTTTCTAAATCAGTAAAAAATTTTTTTGGAAGTTCCATGGGTATGGCACTAAATAGATAGATGAGTTTGGGTTGGATGGTCATTTTTAGTTATATTGGCTCGTCCTACCCATGAGCAGTTATTGTTCTTCCAATTGTTCAAGTCTAGTTTTAGTTGTGTGGAAAGTGTTTTGTAGTTGTGTTCATATAGATCCTGTGTTTGTCTCGGGAGATAGATTCCTAAGTATTTTATTTTGTCTAAGGTAATTTTGAATGGGATTTCTCTTTCTAGTTTTTGCTGCTGAGCTGTGTTGGAATTATATAGAAATGCTGATGACTTATGTGGGTTTATTTTGTATCCTGCAACTTTGCTAAAGTTGTTGATTATTTCAATTAGCTTTTTGGTTGAATCTCTAGGATTCTTTAAGTAGACCATCATGTCATCTTCAAAGAGCGATAATTTGGTCTCCTCCTTGCCTATTTTAATGCCTTCAATTTCTTTTTCTTCTCTAATTGCTACTGCTAGTGTTTCTAATACAATGTCAAATAATAGAGGTGATAATGGGCATCCTTGTTTCACTCCTGATCTTATTGGGAATGCATCTAGTTTATCCCCATTGCAGATGATATTAGTTGATGGTTTTAGATATATACTGTTTATTATTTTTAGGAATGACCCTTCTATTCCTATGCTTTCTAGTGTTTTTAGTAGAAATGGGTGTTGTATTTTATCAAAGGCTTTTTCTGCATCTATTGAGATAATCATGTGGTTCTTGTTGGTTTGTTTGTTGATGTGGTCAATTATGTGGATGGTTTTCCTAATATTGAACCAGCCCTGCATCCCTGGTATAAATCCTACTTGATCATGGTGGATGACCCTTCTGATCACTTCCTGGAGTCTTTTTGCTAGTATCCTATTTAAGATTTTTGCATCTATATTCATTAGGGAGATTGGTCTATAGTTTTCTTTCTCTGTTTTTGACCTGCCTGGTTTTGGAATCAGTACCATGTTTGTGTCATAAAAGGAGTTTGGTAGAACTCCCTCTTTGCTGACCATCTTTCTTTTATCTTCATAAACTCTCATATATATTCCCTTCTTTTCACCATTCTAGTTCAGACTTAAATCAACTCTCAGTTGAATTATTTAAAACACCTTCTTATTAATCTCCCTCCCTCAAGTCTGTCCCTACTCCATTCAGCCCTTTACACAGTTTCCAAAATGATTTTCCTGAAGCATAAATATACCCATTTCACTTCTTGGACTCAATGAGCATTGGTGGCTATTTAACACTATTGGGATAAAATATAAACTGTTTGGAATGAAAAATCCTTTATAATCTAATACTAAATGATCTTTCCAGACATTTCCTATTACTCGTTCTCACTTATCTCATGCCCCTACCAAACTGGCCTTCTAGTTGTTTCCTCAACATAGCATTGGATCTCCCCACCTCCAAGTCTTTGCATATACTAGGGGATTACTCAAACATGGAATGTACTCCCTCTTGGAACTGTCATCCCTTCAAGGGCTCAAATGCCCTCTTTTGTAGGAAACTTCTGGTCACTGCAATTAATAGCATTTCCTTTCCATTCCACAATGAAATAACTTTATATTTAATTTGTATATATTTTGCATTGATTTCTCTCTCTGGGTTATTCTTCCTCCTCAGCAGACTGTAAGCTCTTTGAGGACAACTGATGCTTTTTAATTTTTGTATCTGTAGCAACTAGTATATAACAGACAATACAGGTTTGTTAGAATGTTGATTTGAATTCAAAGATAGGTCTTGCATATATCTATTTATTTATATATTCAATTCCTTCATTACAATATAAGCTCAATTTTCAGTGATTAACATAATATCTGATATATATGGTAGACACTCAAGTGATGCATCTAGATTGAACATTGATTAATTATATTGGAAATGACCAACCATTGGGGAAGTAAAATGGAGAGCTCTGGCTTCCATTGTTTCCTGGAAAGGTCTATGGTCTCAACCTCTCATGATCATCAAAGAAGATGAGAGAAAAATACTCAACGTATACAATTTCTTAGGGCAGCAATTCCATTTTCAGACCCCATGATAAGGAGCATAATTTCCATGTTTGTCATGCCATTTTCACGTGGAAGGTGGTGCATTAAAAAATTAATTCAGCCAAGCCCAGAGAGACAGGTGTTATTAACCCCATTTAACAGATGAGGAAACAGAGACAAAGAACAGTTAAATGCCTTGTCTAAAGCTGAACAGAATGTCTGGGGTAAAGCTGGGATTAGGTGAGATTTCCTGACAATCAGTCTGTGGTCTGTCTCTTAGGTCTCAGAACCACCTCTGTTTTCACTATAAAGTCACCTGAGAAAATCAGTACATTAATGGTCTCATCTGGAGAGGAAATTAGCAACTTAATGAGGTAAGAAGAAATGAACAGGATCTACAAGCCCTCTTCTGCTTAGCCTTTCTCAGTTACAGAATGTGAAGAAAAATCTGTGAAAGACAACAGGAGGGGTTGTGCCAAGGGCACTGGATCTGAAGTCAGGAAGAGCTGGGTTCATATTATAAGATATTAGCCATGTGGTTCTGAACAGAGCCATTCTCTTTGTCTTAATACCTTCATCTATAAAGGATCATGGGATTTGATGATCTTTAAGGTCTCTCCCAGTTCAACAGCTATGGTTCTGGATGAAAAGCAAACAATAGAAATAGCAGTGAACATAATATGGAGCAGGGTTAAAGCTGGCAAAGCCAGGTGATGCAATGGATGAAACATAGAATCTGAAGTAAAAAAGACCTGAATTCAAATCTGGGCTCAGACACTTACTGGTTGGAGGATTCTAAGCAAGTCCTTTAACCTGTATCTTTTTCAATTTCTGCATCTGTAAAATGGGGTCATAACATAATTTATCTTCCATGGTTGTTTTGAGGATCAAATAAGATAATATCTGTAAAGAGCACGACACAATGCCTGACACTTAGTAGGCACTTAATAAATGCTTTTCTCTCTTCCACTCTCTTTCCCTTTCTCCCTCTTGCCTCTTAGAGTGTATGAGGGGAATTAATGAGCAATAATTCTGCAGATTGAATGGAGCCAGATTGTGAAGGGATTTCAACATCAAATGGAGAAGTTTTCATTTTTTGAGAAGCACTAGGAAAACACTGAAGATTCTTAAGTAGGGGAAGGGTGCAGGCTTATGGATAATGATTTAGGGAATCCATTTGGAAGCTATATTGGAGATGGGTTGGTGAAGGAAGAGACTGTAAGAAGGGAGACCAGTTTGTATGTTATGACATTAGTTCAAGGGAGAAGTGATTAGAACCTGTCTTAGAGTAGTGTCTACATACATACAGAGAAGGGGATATATGTGGGAAATACTGGATGGCAAATCAAAAGGGCTTGGCAACTAATTCAATATGGGATATAAAAAAGCAGGGAAATCAAAGATGACTCCCGTGTTTTGAACACAGGTAACCGAAAGGAAGTTGGTGCTCTTGACAGGAATATGAAAGAGAAGAGAAAAGGTAGATTTGGGGACAAAGATAATGAGTTCTGTTTTGGACATGTTGAGCTTGAGATGATGATGGCACATCCAAGCAGAGATGCCCAACAGGCAGCTGTTGATTGGTGACTAGAGTTCAAGAGAGGGAAAAGAAGATTAGATGTTTAGATCTGGAAATCATCTGCATGGAAGTGATCATTGAATTTAGTAGAGCTGATGAGGCTACTGAGAGGTAGAAAAAGAAGAATGCTCAGGTCAGAGCCCTGGGATAAACCTTCATTTAGTGAGTTGAAATAGATGATAAGTCAGTCAAGGAGATGGAAGAGAGGTCAGATGAGTAGGAGTGGAACTCTGACAGAGCAGTATCCCAAAAATCCAAGGCAGAAGGGGAATCTAGGTGGTTCAGGGGTCAGAGAGACAGGTTTGGAGTTGGGGGGTGGGGCTCAGTTAAAATCTAGCTTTAGACATTTCCTAGCTGTGTGGCTCTGAGCTTAACTCCAAGTACCTGTTCCTTACTGCTTGCCTTAGAACTGATACTTAGTATAGATTCTAAGACAGAAGGTAAGCGTTTAAAAAAGCAGGAAGAGAAAATACCCCCAAAGAGATGGTGATCGAGAGTTTAAAATGCTGTAAAGAGTCACAGAAAGAAAATCTAGGAGAAAAAAGCCGTTGTATTGAGCAATAAATAGAGTTCATTGGTAAACTTGGAAAGAAGTTTCAGTTGAGTGATGAGGTTGCAAGCCAGATTGCAAAGGCTTAAAAAGGGAGAGGAGAGAGTGAAAGCAGGAAGATTACAAGACTTTTCTCCCCCCCCACCCAAGGAATTTGGCTAAGAAGAAGGGGAGACATATAAGGTAAAAGCTGGAGGGAATGAGGGAATGATAGGGTCAAGGGAGGGTTTTGTGATAATGGGAGCTATATGAGAGAACAGTAGACAAAATAAAATAGAAAATTAGAGAAAGAGGAGAAAATTGAAGTGGTGAAATCCTGGTAGAGTTATGAGGGAATGGGATGAAGGACCCAAGTAGAGGGATTGTTATTAGAAAGGGGAAGGATTACTTCATTCTGCAAGGCTGAAGCAAAGAAAAAGAGAATAAAGGATGGTGTAGAGGAACTGAGGATGTAGAAATGAGAAGAGGAAGCCATTGGATGACCTCAATATTTTTAGTAAACTTAGAGAGGAATGCCTCCACTAAGAGAGAAGGAAAGGATAGTTTAGGCAGATTGATTAGACAAAAGATCTGGACAGTATAAAAAGAAGTCATTACATATAATAGAAGGATTGTTGCACTGGAGGGAGAGTTCAATTGACGTTAGATAACAAATTTGTAGTGGAACCAGTTATCACAGTTATGAACTTTTAGGACGTATAGAGTGGGAACAGAAAAGACTGATGGTGGGAGTAATCCAGAGCTGGAGTCTATAAAAATGAGCCAGTAATTTGAGGGGACATCAGTATACTAATTGAAATCCCCAGGTATAAGTAAAGCCTATTACTTGGACTACTTGGAAAAAGGAGAGAAAATGACATGGAATCCAAGAGAGAATAGGCCTGGAGACCTAAACAGGATAATTTGTCAGAATGATGTAAACTTCAAAGGAGAGGTCTTTTGATGATGTTGGTAGAAAGAGGGAGTAGCAGAAACACCTTGCTCAGAGTCAAACAGCACCCACGTCAGACGTTGGATTTAAACTCCCATATTCCTGACTTTGAGTCCTGCATCCATCCATTAAGCCACATTCCCTCACTCCTGTCATATTATGCTTCTATTTTTAAATGTCTCTTTCATCTGAGCCCATCACAGATACCATCTTAGTCCAAATCCTTTTCACTTCTCCTTCCTTCCTTCCTTCCTTCCTTCCTTCCTTCCTTCCTTCCTTCCTTCCTTCCTTCCTTCCTTCCTTCCTTCCTTCCTTCCTTCCTTCCTTCCTTCCTTCCTTCCTTCCTTCTTTCTTTCTTTCTTTCTTTCTTTCTTTCTTTCTTCTTTCTTTCTTTCTTTCTTTCTTTCTTTCTTTCTTTCTTTTCTTTCTTTCTTTCTTTCTTTCTTTCTTTCTTTCTTTCTTTCTTTTCTTTCTTTCTTTCTTTCTTTCTTTCTTCTCTTTCTTCTTTCTTCTTTCTTCTTCCTTCCTTCTTCCTTCTTCTTTCTTTCTTTCTTCCTTCCTTTCTTCCTTTCTTCCTTCCTTTCTTCCTTTCTTCCTTTCTTCCTTCCTTTCTTCCTTTCTTCCTTCCTTCCTTCCTTCCTTCCTTCCTTCCTTCCTTCCCTTCCTTCCTTCCTTCCTTCCTTCCTTCCTTCCTTCCTTCCTTCCTTCCTTCCTTCCCTTTCATCTCTCCACACTAGGTAGCCTTAGTGCTATCCTTGTCTATTCATTCAAAGCCACATGAGGGTACATCAATAGATGATAATGCACAAAGACAATAATCTTCTCGGTCACTGAGAGATTACCACTATATTCATTCTCAGTTATCTCACATATCCAATCAGTGGAAAAATCTTGCCATTTCCTGTCTTCACAACATTCCTCCATTCTATATACTTCCTTCACACAGACATCTGATTTTAAGATATTCTTTTAGGGGAAAGTGGATTGGTTGCCTTGGGAGTAAGGGGTGATAATTTGATTCCTTCATCAATCAATTAATTTATAGATATTCATTTTTATTTTTTAAAACTTATTGATTTATTTAGAATATTTTTTCCATGGTTACATGATTTATGTTCTTTCCTCCCACTCCCAGAGCTGACAAGCAATTCCATTGAGTTAATTAATCAAACCCTATGCTACTATGTGCCAGGACACTAGTGATACAAAGATAAAATAGTCCTTATTTTAAAGGAATTTATTACTTTCTGTAGGGAATGTGATCACTATTCACTTTGTTTCCTCTAAGCAAGTTTCCTAATTTCTCAAGGCTCAAGGCTCAAGGGAAACTTCCTAATACTGTAAGATATAGAATAGAAACTATTAGGGGTATATCTAATGCCCCGAGAGCCTTCTTTCCTCTGGGACTTTTATATTCCCCATTCCATGGGAACTTGTACTAGTTCTTTGTCTTGCTATGTGACAAGTCTACTTCCTTTTCCTGGCCCATATACCTCCAAGAATATCTTTATGCTCTATAGTGCAGTAGGAAAAGTACTAGTTCTGAAATCAGAGAACCTGGGTTCAAATCCTACTACAGAGATTTGCTACCTTTATGACCTTGGATAAGTCACTTGATCTCTTTATTTCTCAGTTCAAATCTTGCTTTTTACACTTGGTTGTGTTGTGTCTTTGGTCAAGTCCTCTAAGCTCCCTAGACCTCAGCTTTCCAACTTATAAATTGAGTAGGCTAGACTAGGTGGCCTTTGAGGTCCCCTGTTGTGATTTAGATGTATTTTTTAAGGCAATTGGAGTTAAATCGATTGTCCAAGACTACACAGATAGGAAGTGTTTGAGGCCAAATTTGAACCCAGAACATCCTAATTCCAGGGCAGGTACTCTAATCCACTGTGCCACCTAGTTGTCCCAAATCCTATATTTGTCCAAGGGAAATCACTCTGAATGTAGAAAAGACCATATCATGCGTGTGGTCCAAAGACAAAGGCAGGGGGAAATTAAAAATCTAGATGGAGTTCCTCTCATGGTGTTCAACTGAACTATCTCTTGAGGCAATGATGTAGCACCAAAAGAGTCCCTGAGGTTTCAATCAACAAGTCCAGCATTTTCTCCCACCTTTTCTCTTACTTTTCTTTGCTAATAAAAGATGTACGTTCAGGAAGCAAAAATACTGAGGCACCATGGACAAGTGCCATGTTTATCCCCTCCTGTCTCCACTGACAGCTTATTATTTTTCTAAACGGTGTCACTTTTCACTTTCATAAAGCTTTAGCCAACGGAACTTCCACTGGCTAAACCTTACCCAGCTTATTGACTGGGTTGACTGTCATCATGTCGTTTCTCCCAGAATACCAGTGGTAATGGAGTGGGCAGTGGCCAGCAGGCCCTCTTGCCCTTTGTCTGTTCCGCCTTGAAATACCTTCCACTGTTTGCTTCTCATCTTTATAACAAGTTGAGTAAATGGGCCCCACTCAATGGGCCTGAAGGCAATGGAGATTGCTGCAACCTGTTATTAGGTCCTTTCTCTCCTCATAATTGTTCTGCAATTTGTACCTGGAGAAGCCTTGCAGCCTACAATGCCCACACAGGATGTGGAGAGAGGAGATAGTGATCATATACGCAGACGTGGCCAGATGCCCAGTGAAGGAACTGGCCAGCATCTTCAAATCATAGGAGGACAAAAGGATGCTTGTGTATTTGGAGCAACGTTTTCCTTTTCTTTCTTTATGGGGAATATATACAAACATATTAGATTTTGAGTACAGCTTTTTTAGGAGATAAGTTCATAAGGGAAGGAAAGAAGGAAGGAAGGAAGGAGGAAGCGAAGGAGGGAGGGAGGGAAGGAAAGAAGGAGGAAAGGAGGGAGGGAGGCAAGGAAGGAGGAAGAAAGGAAAGAGAGAGGAGGAATGAAGGAAGTAAGGAAAAGGAGGGAGAAAGGAAGAAAAGAAGAAACAAATAGGAATATATCAGTCAAAAAGCATTTATTAAGTGCTAAATATGTTGCACACCTTGTGATAGATTTTAGCAATAAAGTGGAGAGATATCAGAGGAAGAAAATAAGGAAACTGAAATAGTTGGGTGATATAGTTCTAATTCTGGAGTCAAGAAGATCAGGGTTCAAATCCAACCTCAGATACTTCTTCATTGAGTGACCCCGGCAAGACACTTAACTTCTCTCCACCACAGTTTCCTCATATATAAAACAGATAAAAATACTATCGACCCCACAGGGTTCTTGTGAAGGTCAAGTAAAAAAATACACGGAAAGTTCTTGCAAGCACTTTAGGCACTATTTAGGTATAAGGAAAGGAAGACTCTGACTATAAAATCCAAATGGAATAATATTATTCAGTCATTTCTTCAGTTATGTTCAACTCTTCATTACCTCATCTAAAGCTTTCCTTTTTTCTTTTCTTTCTTCCTTTCCCCCCCTTTCTTTTCTCTTCTTTTCTCTTCTTTTCTTTCTTTTCTTTTCTTTTCTTTTCTTTTCTTTTCTTTTCTTTTCTTTTCTTTTCTTTCTTTTCTTTTCTTTTCTTTTCTTTTCTTTTCTTTTCTTTTCTTTTCTTTTCTTTTCTTTTCTTTTCTTTTCTTTTCTTTTCTTTTCTTTTCTTTTCTTTCCTAAACCCATACCTTCTGTCTTAGAATCAATACTGGTATATTGGTTCCAAGGCAGAAGAACAGTAAGGGATAGGAAATGGGGGTTAAGTGACTTGCCAGGGTCATGCAGTTAGGAAGTGTCTGAGGCCAGATTTAAACCCAAGACCTCCCTTCTCTAGGCTCTCAATCCAATGAGCCACCCAGCTGCCCCTGAGGTTTTCTGACAGAGATACTGGTATAGTTTGTCATTTCCTTTCAGCTCATTTCACAGATGAGAAAACTGAGGCAAACAGGGTTAAATGACTTGCCCAGAGGGAATAGCAAGTAAGATGTGTGAGACCAAATTTGAACTCATCCTTCCTGACTCCAGCCCAGCACTCAATCTGTTATGCCACCCAGATGCCTGAAAATAACATTAAAAGTCAAATAAACTTAGATCAACTGTGTTGACTAATGTTGGCTCAGAAGAACCAAGAAAGAGGATTTAGTACTAAAGTATCCTTTTGATAGGAAGATGAAGGATAATGGATGCAGCCTATAGGGCAACTTGCCATACACAGTCACTCTACCATGCTTAATTATATTTTCTGTTATTGTTATTTTGGTTCTAAGAGAAGGCTCAATGATAGGGTATACACCAGAAGCAAGCATACTGCCCCTCATCCCACCAAACCCCTGATACCCTCTGAAAGACATTATATATTTTTTAATGAGAAGAAATGTGAGATAGGACTAACATGACCACACATATCAGTTACCATCAATAAACTGTAACTAACTTGGGCATACTTTGGGTGCCTGTGTAAAAACAGGTACAGCAGGTATGTCAGAGATCCTACCAGGAGCCTTTTACACAAAATAATTTTCTTCTTTATCATTCCCTTCTTTGAAAACCCCTCCAGTATCATTCCCTGCACCGTTCTTCCTCTCTTATCTCTTTATCTCGTATTTGATCCTTAAATTCTACAATATTAATTAAATTAATAAAGAAACAAAATAGTCTAAAAATTAATTAATTTTATCTAAAATAGATAAAATTATTTAATTAGATGATAATTAGTCTAGTAGGGGAGCAGGGACCCCGTGACTGTTCACTAAATATGCCTTGACAAGGGTTGGATGGTTTGAATGGCCATTTTTTTCTTCCTCAGGGAAACAATGAGGCACAGTTTTGATTTTGAATCCTGGTTCTGCCATTTACTACCTTTGGAAGCTCAGCAGGTCATTTGGGTCTCAGTTTATGAGATGGGGCTGGGGGGATAGACTAGATGCCTTATTACTTTCCTTTAGCTCCTCTGATTATACTTTGGCTAAATCTTGTTCCAATTGGATTGAGGCCACGGAGCCCTCCTTATGATTTGGCTTGGGGCTTGCGGATTCTGCCTTTCAAGGCCCAAGGTCCACAGGCTGGAGAGGGATCATCTGACCATGACTACGCTCAGGACTGGAAGAGCCATCAAGCTTCAGCAGAGCCAGTCCTTAAAATGCCCCCTCTTAATTGTAGGCTTTCACTGAGATACCCCAAAGTACCTGGACGGTTCTCAGAGCAGGCATTGATTTTAGTCATTCACCTATGAATGAGATGTTACATGATCTGGGGGAGAGTCTAAGTTATTTCCCCCAGGTGTGAGAGGTAGGTGAGGATTCCAGCTTCCTCTGCACCTGTCCAGACCAAGGAGGTTTAGGAGCATGTTGGTTCTGAAGGAGGGAAAGAAAGAGAAAGAATTAGTATGGGAAATACATCTCACTGAATGTTAGCATTGGACGGAACTTTCCAAGCACCAACACTTTGACTGCCTCCTTTATATTCTTCATTCCTTATCTGTATACAGTCACAATGTCAGAAAGGAAGGGAAGTTCTCAGAGGCAGAGACTGGGTCATTTTTTTTTTCTTTGAATGCCCAGCACCTAGCAAAGTGCCTGCCATTAAACAGTCACCTAATGAGTGTTCTTATCATGGTGGGGAATAATAGGTTTCATCTGGAGTAGCCTGGACTCACATAGACTTGTGACTTTGAATTCCCACTCTTCTCCCCAGGTCAAGGCCATATACTATCGGTTTGGGGGATGAGGCAGACAAGTTCTGGCCCCCTTTACACTGGGAGTCCTAAGCCTCTATTTTATTATTTTTATTAAATTTTTTAATATAATTAAGTTAGAATATTTTTCTGTGGTTACATGATTCATGTTCTTTCCCTCCCCTCATCTACCTCCTCCCCCACCTGTAGCCAACAAGCAATTCCACTGGTTTACATGTGTCATTGATCAAGACCTAATTCCATAGTATTGATATTTGTATTAGGGTAATCTTTTAGAGTCTACTTCACCAGTCATATCCCCATCGAACCATGTGATCAACCAATTGTTTTTCTTCTGTTTCTACTCCCACGGTTCCTTCTCTGAATGTGGAGAGCTTCTTTCTCATAAGTCTTTAGAATTGTTCTGGATCACTGCATTGCTGCTAGTAGAGAAGTCCATCACCTTCGATTGTACCACAGTGTATCAGTCTCTGTGTACAATGTTCTCCTGTTCTGTTCCTTTCACTCTGCATCAATTCCTGGAGTTGTTCCAGTCCCCATGGAATCCCTCCAGTTCATTATTCCTTTGAGCACAATAGCATTCCATCACCAGCAGATACCACAATTTGTTCAGCTATTCCCCAATCGAGGGGCATCTCCTCATTTTCCAATTTTTTTTGCCACCACAAAGAGTAAGCCCCTTATTTAAAAAATGAGGAAAACAGTCCACAGAAGATAAATAACTTTGGCTAAAGACCCACTCAGGGAGTTAATAGCCAAATTGGAATAAAATGAAGTCTCTTGACACTCATTTTTAAAAAATTACCCTCCATCTTGGAATCAATATTGTGTATTGGTTTCAAGGCAGAACAGTAAGGGTTAGGCAGTGGAGGTTAAGTGACTTTCCCAAGTGACACAACTAGGAAGTGTCTGAGGCCAGATTTGATCCCAGGACCTCCTGTCTCTAGACTTGGCTTCTATCCAACAAGCCACCCAGCTGCCCTTCTTGACTCTCATTTGAGTCTCATGCCATCATGCCACTGGAAATAAATAGTAAGGGTAGGGTGTAAACATCTCCCTCCCTTGTTCTTCAAAAACTGCTCTGGCTAACAATAGTAACAATGATGACAATGGTGATGATGAGATGATGATGATGATGATGATGTTTAAGCATGTCTTTGGCACTATCTGCCATCCTGTGATAAATGCTGGGAATAGAAAAAGGGGGCAAAAATGCTACCTTGCTATGAAGGAGCTCATAGTCTTATTAGAGGAAGACAACTCACAACCAATTATGTATCTACAAAAAAATATAAAGTAGATATGAAAAGTAATGTGAAAGAGAAGGGGCTAGGCTAGAGGCTGCAGAATATGACCTCTAATGATCCTGCAGAAGATGGAATAATACATTTAAAGGCAATTTGATTAATAAATTTAAGTGAAATAAATAAGCAATTAAATACATTAAATAAATTGAGGTTTTGTAAGGTACTTTATGAAAATTATCTCATTTAATCTTAATAACAACACTGTGAGGTAAGTTGCTATTGTTATCTTCATTTTACAGATGGGTAAACTGAGGCTGAACATGTTAAAGTGACCAGGGTCATCTGATTTTTTTTTAGGGGTTCAAGTCTTAGAAAGTAATTTATGGATGTTCTCTCATTAGATCTCACAACCATCCCTGTGAGGTAGGTGCTATTATTGTCCTCATTTATAGATAAGTGGAGGGGGAAAGTGAGTTCTGTTCAGAATTACATATCGGATGCATGTCAGTTCTCTGTAGTTGAGCCTAGGTCTTCCTGATTCCAGGTCTATCTGTCTATCCATCAGAATTATTATTTTTCTTTTCATTTTCTGCTTGTGCTTATGGCCTTTGGTCAATAAACAGGCAAAGGGGGCCCAATGAACTATTTCAGCATGTCCTATGCTAAAAGCTGGCCATCCCGGGGAAAGAAATGACTAGAGCGTAAGGGAGCTCATGTTTGGACCATCCAAAGCAAAACCTGAAAATATGAACTCCCTGTTGTTAATGTACAAAAGTGATCTCAAGCCCCCTTTGAAAGGCAAACTCTACTTGGAACTATATTTATATCCAAGAGTATTAGAGAGGGGAAATGGCAGTGATTGGCTTCCTTTGCATGGACTCAAGCTTGCTTTCTGTTGTTGTCTCTCATTTTTCTGCTGAAGATCAGAATCCCCTGACCAATGGCTATCACTAGCTGTTAGCAAATGATCATAGACAGGTATAGCAAAGCATTCAGTGTCTATACATGCAATGGCTCCTGGAGCCTCAAATTCTCTCATAACTCTAAGCAAGCATCCCTAGTTGAATCAGTCAGTCTCCAGGAGGGAGAAAGAACTTGTCTAGTAGGACTTTATAGGTTCCTGCCTTGAATCTTTCTCTAGAACAGAAGCTCTTCAACTTTGTCAGTCTCAGGACCCATTCATACTCCTAAAAAAACAGTTATTACCGTCCATTTTGGAATCAACACTGAGTATTGGTTCCAAGCCAGAAGAGCAGCCTGGGGACACATAGTTAAGAAGTGTCTGAGTAAGATTTGAACTCAGGACCTCCTATCCCTTTTATACTCTTAAAAACTGTTAAGGATCTCTCTCCCTCCAAAGGGTTTTTGCTCATGTGAATTTTATCTATTAGTATTTATTGCTTAGAAATTAAAACACTCTAGCAATCGAATTTAAATAATTTGACCTTACAGACCCCTGAGAGGGTCTCAGGGACCCCCGGTATCCTGGACCACACACTGAAAATCACTATCCTTGACTCTTTAGGTTTTTCAATTTCTTAGGGGCTGCTAGACCAACCTGCATGAAGCTCAAGGGGAGGGAGTGGAGAGAGGGGATGGGAGAAGCATGACCCAGCTGCAGGGTGGAGGCTACACCATAGACCCATCTGTTGTTTACTGGAGCTGAGGATGCTGACATGGTGCCCAGTAAGGAGCGTCTGTCTCATGTATTGTGCTGCTTTGGAAGACGTCACATGTCCTGCCCTTCACCACCCCTTCTCTTCTGTCTAGTTTTTCTTTCTCTGGATTTCTTCCCATTGAAAGCCAATGTTTGCCGTACAAATGCCAGAGCATCCAGCCTTTCTTCCTTGACTGATGCTCCATGGGCATATCGTGCCAACAGCCCAGCTGCTGGAGTCCACGGGGAGAGTAAATAACCAGCATCGTGTGTACCCAGATTTCCATCACTGGTGCTGCCACAGGAGCTGATGCAAGAGGGAAAGTCCTTCTGTTGGAATCTTCATTTTGGCTCCTAAGTCTTATCTCCAAACACATGTACAACCACACATGCGTGCAAGCTGTAACAAAACAGATATATTCACACAAACACATACACACAATAGCCTTTTCCTGTGCTCACACTTCTAGCCAACTGTTGTTATTGGATTGTTTCCTTAATGAGGCTTCAAAAAAATCATTTTGAAGCCAGGAGAGTGAGTTTAAGTGAGATCCTGATAAAAATAGCCAAGAGAATCCAGCAGCTGCTCTCCCTAGACAGCCAAACAAGTGTCCCGAGCTGTTGTTCATTTCAACGATCTAATTTTTGTAAGTGTCACTGGGAGTGAATGAGAAGAATTTCAATAGATTGAGCAAAGGTTCTATAATACTAAAATGGATGCTTAAATGGCAATATTACATATGTTGCACGTGTTTTCTTAGGTGAGTTTTATAGCATTTTAGTGAGGTAGGTATGATGGATATGATTACCCCCATTTTGTAGATAAGGAAATTGAGGCTCAAAGAAGATTAAGTGACTTGTCTAGGGTCACTCAGCTCAGAAGCAATCAATCAACTAAAATTGAATGAACCCTCGCAGACATTGTTATTAAATTAGCAATCAGCACAGTGCCTGGCACATAGTAGGAATTTAGTAAATGCTAGTTATCTTATGCAGATAAATATGAGGTGATCTTTGGGAATAAGGATTAACATGTCAGAGATAACCTTGCTTGTTCCAGATCAAGTAACCAAGCCACTATGCTATTCTGACTCTTGTATCTACATTTTATTGGAGATAATCATTTTGAATTCCTTTTTAAGACTCAAATCATGGAAATTACAGGTGGCAAAGAAATTATGGAAGTCTAAAATGTTAGGTTTAGAATTTTAGACATACCTGGCCGTCCCCACCCCCAAATTTTTGAGTTCTTAATTCAGACTCTCTCCCTTTCCCCAGACTGCCAAGTTCATCACATTTCATATATCTTTCTTCTACTAATACATTTGGACAGTGACCGAGGCATCCATCCTTCTCTGGCGTATTTGTTCATTCTCTGGGGAGCACATTTTAGGGAAGACATTGATAAGATTGAGAGGGTCCATGAGCCCATATCTTTTGGTGATTAATGGAAGGACATGAGTATATTCAGCCTGAAGGAGAGAAGACTCAGAGAGGGTGGAGGGAGGATGGGACATGAAGTATTTGATAGGCTGTGGAAGGATTATTTTTATTCTGTTTGGTTCTAGCAGGAAGAACTAGGAGTAAACTGGAAGGAGGCTCCAAAAAAGCAAATTAGATTTGATGTAAAGAACAGTTTCATGGCATTTAGAGTCTTCTCAAGTGGAATGAGCTTCTTTGGAAAAAAGATGTTCACTTCCACTGGAGGTCTTTGACCAAACAATTGATGACTCTTTGTTGAAGATGCTGAAGAGAGGATTCCTGATCAGGTAAGGGAAAAGAAGAATGCTTTTGAGATCCTTTTATATGTGGGTGCTCCTGGGATGATAGGATTGCACCTGAAAAGTTTGCAAAGTTGAAGTTAGTATCAAGATGGGCTTTAAAGAAGGACTTCTAAAGCCTGTCACTGCCTTTCCAGATTCTTTGCTCCCCTTCCTCCAGGGAACAGGAAGCTTTGACCAGACTAGGCAGAAACCAGGGCAAGGTAAATGGGATTTTCTCCTGGGTGCTAAATTTAGAGGGTGCTAACTGAGTCTGCTCTCATTCAAGAAACAATAGAGCTTGGTATCTGGTTAGTATGGATCATTAGTTAAATAGGATCAACCAGGAAGGTAGAATCCTCCCCTTCTCTTCCACCTTGGTCTTCCAAGCTCCCATATGAAGGTAGACTTTTTAGCTCATTGATCTATCTGGTTCATTATGCTAGAAAAAGGTGCAAAATTCCTAGTTATGACTCTTCCATATCACCAGAAGACAGTTAGGCAATCAGGACTCACTGGTGGGGATAGGGCAGGGATAGGACTGGATATCCTCAATAGCCCCTATAGCAGAAACTCGAATCTCTCCTATCTCAGTGATCCTTTCATCTTGCCACTGACCCATGTATCGACACTGGGAATGTTTTGTGACCATGCTCTCTCCTTCATCCACTTTTCCTCCTATACACTTAAATAACATTTGGGGATAAGAGTTCTTTTGCAGCCATCTGCTTAAGCAGAATCAGAAGGAAAATATATGCAATGACTTCAACAATGTAATAGGATTAGCACTAATAGGAAGCTGAACTCAGATTAAAGGCAAAAGTCAATATTGGTTTCCAGGGATAGATGAAGAGGCATATCTGTCTCCCATAGGAAGAGAAGTGGGGCTATAGCTAGAGAAGGTGGCACGTACTCCAAGATGATGTCCTTAAATCTATTGATGCTGTTTTGAGCCTTACCTTCTGTCTTAGAACTGATACTAAGTACTGGTTCTAGGCAGAATACAGGTAAGGGCTAGAGAATTGAGGTTAAGTGACATCCCCAGGGTCACACAGCTAGGAAGTGTCTGAGGCCAGATTTGAACCCAGGTCCTCATATCTACTTGTTTTAATTAACTGTTTTTCTTAATGCTTAGCAGGAGTTCTTCAGGGAAAATATATCAAGAAATTACTATAATAGCCAACAAGTGTCAGAGGCATCTTAGGACCTCTTGACTTCACACTATTCTTATTTAAACATTTTTATTTCATAATGCAATTAATAAATATTCATTTTTCTCACTTTCCTATCTACTTACTTAAAGGAAAATTTTATTGTAACAAACACATCACCTTTTCAAGGAGAATATCAGCAAATTGATTCCTATCTATTGAATTAACAAAAAAATTTAAAGCTAGCATCCATATGAAGAATTTTGTTCTGTACTAAATGGTTTTTAACAAAAAAATAGCTCATATTTCTAGGTACTTTAAGATTTCCAAAGCATCTTTCCACAGCTCTATCCTCATAGAGGATAGATGACGCCAATTACTCCCATTTTCCAGATGAGGAAACAGGTTCTTAGAGGTGATTTGCTGACAGTTACGTAGTTAGCAAGTGTCAGCTAGTATTTGATTGTACATCTTCTCACTCTGAGTCCAGCCTTCTTTCATTATACCAAGTTGTTTTTCACACATCGTAATGATTTGTTAAATTACAGGGTTTTCACAAGGAGACAATATTATTTTAGCACATGGATCAGTCATGATTGTGTTTGCTCTATTGCTAATGGTTAGAATATAAGTTCTTCAACAACAGTGGTTATTTCCTTCAAAATTTTTCAAAACCAATGTCATTAGAATAAGATTGGATGAAGAAACACTTTCTACCAATTCAGTTAAGTGACTTGCCCAGGGCCACACAGTGAGTATGGGCCAGCATTGGGACTTGAACTCAGATCACTTAGATCTTCCTAGAACTGAATTGATTTCTGCATTCACTATGCCACCTTGTTTCCATGTGCCAGGTTAAGTTTTATATATTTTAATAGGTCCCTATTAAATAAGTGTTGAATTGACTTATGGTGTTGAGATATCTCTGAAGGATGACTCTCCTTCCTTCCTTCCTTCCTTCCTTCCTCCTTCCTTCTTCCTTCCTTCCTTCCTTCCTTCCTTCCTTCCTTCCTTCTTCCTTCCTTCCTTCCTCCTCCCTCCTCCCTCCCTCCCTCCCTCCCTCCTCCTTTCTTTCTTTCTTTCTTTCTTTCTTTCTTTCTTTCTTTCTTTCTTTCTTTCTTTCTTTCTTTCTTTCTTTCTTTCTTTCTTTCTTTCTTTCTTTCTTTCTTTCTTTCTTTCTTTCTTTTCTTTCTTTCTTTCTTTCTTTCTTTCTTTCTTTCTTTCTTTCTTCTCTCCTCTGTCTCTGTCTCTCTCTGTCTCTGTCTCTCTCTCTGTCTCTGTCTCTCTCTCTCTGTCTCTGTCTCTCTCTCTTTCTTTTGCCCTTGAACATGCACCTGTATAGATACTATAGAAATGTCCAACTCCCATCTCAGTATAATGATGTGTAGATGGGCATTTATTTCAACTGGAAATTGACCAAATGTCTCCCATTCACTCTGGTCCCAACTCAGACAGTAAATCAAGTGAGTTTTTTTTTTTCTCTTGCTAATTTTTTTCTTTTAAAAACAGATGACAGTTTGGTGGCTTGTAGAAACAAATCTTTTTGGCAAGATTAATTTTAAAGTTAGGCATTATGAGTATCAAATTAAGCTGTCAGCAAGGGAAATGATACAGGGAAAGATGTGTTACAACACACACACACACACACACACACACACACACACACACACACACACACACACGAATCTCTGTTCCATGAGCAGACTAGTAGGTTTTAACAGGAAAGCTTGAGAGGCCAGGCTTCCCACTTTAGTCATTCTTTTCTGGTTATGTCAGATTTCTAGCATGCTATTAGAGACACATGTGTCATCCTCACCATCAACCAGCATATCATTGCTGTTTCAAACTGTTAGTAGAGCTGTTGACACAGAATATTGTGTCTGTCGACAGCGCCAATTAGCTGGCATGTCTGACTAGTGACAGCCACGGTCTACTTTGGTTTATTGGGACGGTGCAAGCAGTATCTCCGTCTCCCAACCTCAGTGGCAGACAGATGGATAGAACAACTATGTAATCATCAGCGGAAACAGGCAATAGTCTGTCTTCACAAATCATTGTGCAGAGCTGAACCAGAAGCCCTTTGTCTGCTTGTTAGAAATGACTGCAGGAGCCCTCCCCTCTGTCAAGTTAGGAGGCTGAATATGTATTGAGTGCCACATACGTATACATGCATTGATGGCTATATAGATGGAGGGAGATATGAATAGCTAGATAGATGGATATATATATTTGAGATACCCAATATTTGGGGTGGGGAGAGCAGAGTAGCATAGATTTAGAGGTAGAAGGGACCTTAAAGATCCTCTAGTTCAATCACATAATTTTACAAATGAGCAAACCATGGTCCAGAGAAATAAAGCGACTTATCCAGGGTCACATTGACAGTAACCAGAGTCAGGATTTAACTCCAGGCCTCTGACTCCAAAACTTGCATTATTTCCTGTGAAAAATGGGGTGAAATAAAAAAAACACCAATAAACTATCATAGGATTTAATTCAAACCATCATAATAAGAACCTTCAGTTCTTAGCCACATGGAATAGTACTGAATTTTCTTGACCCACATTTGTCAAATTAAAAAGCAAAACCAAACAAGATCACCAAATTTTGAGGTTGGAAGAGACTTCATGGCATTTTAGCCCAAACCAATTACATGAACGAACATCTATCTCTACTGCTATAAGTGTACTTAATCTAGTTATCCATCCAATCCAGTTATCATTACATAAGATAGGAGGAACATCCATCCATTCATCTATCCATTCATCAACCAATAAATAAGCATTCATGAAGTACTTCAATATATCAGGCATTAGGCTGATGCTGACAGCACAAAGACAAAAAATGATAGCTCCAGCCCTCAAGGAGCCTGGATTCTGTTGGGAGAGTTAACAGCCTAATCAAGGTTGACACAGGATGGAAAATGTCAACTTCACAAGATGGCAGGCAGAAGAACATGTGTTTAAGAGACTAGCTTCTCTTCCTGGCACTTTCACCTGTGGCCAAGATATGACTTGGCTTTGGTTTTCTCCTCATGGGGAAATGGACTCCGTGTCCTTCTAGTTCTAATTCTTTTGATCTAGGATGTCTATTGCTGAGCTGTCAAAGTAATAGTACAAAGGCTCAAGGCAAGACTTTTTTGGCATGGGGATGGTCGTGATTTCATTGGAGGAGGGCAGTGCTGTCAAACTCAAAGAGAAACCAATTCCTATTTCTTCACATTGACTTAGCAAACCACAAATTAACCTTATCTATGTTATATTTTATTGTCATTTATTTTGTTAAACATTTTCCAATTGTGTTTTCATCTGGTTCAGGCTGTACTCAAGAGTTTGGAAGGCTTGAGTTTGACTAGGGAATCCTTGGTGTGAAAATTCCCTTCATCTACCAGATCAACAACTTGCATACATCTTACTTGGTTGTAACTTGTCATTTCTGTGGAACTGGAATCTAGAAGATCAAATAATCATCACCCTCCCTTTATAGATGAGAGGTCGAGGTCTAGGAGCTTGCTCAAGGGGTCCAAGGATAGCAAATAGAAGACGGGAAGCACCATGACATTTAATGACTGGGTCATATGGCTAGTGTATTTCAGAGGTAGGACTTGAACTCAGGCTTTACAGCTGCCCTCTCTCAACCACACCAGGCTGATATTTAGGGAAACATTAGTATTAATTCTTTCATTCAGCAGTCCTTTACTAAGTACTTACTATAGGCATACCTCTGTGACAGGTTAACTTTATGTGACATCTATAACACAGTCCAAACTCCAGGCTCATGATATTTTGGGGTAAAAGCCAGAATCATTAAAACAAAATTATCCAGAAACTATCTCTGTCTGTCATTTTCACCTTTGTTCTTCCCCTCTTTGTCCTCTAAAAAGTTCAGGAATGCTGTTTCTCCCCAAATGAGAGATCGAAGATATTTCTACCCATAGATCCCTAGAGCCTTTCTATCCTTTTCATCTGCCTGCCACAAATCTCTTCCCATTACAGTCACTCCTCTGCTAAGCTGCTAGTTATTTCTTTTTTTTTAAATGTACCTCCTACCATGTCACTCCTCTACCTAATAAACTACAGTGGTTCTCTATCACTTAAAAAATCTTTACCTTTCCTCTTAGAATCAATACTATGTATTAGTTTTAAAGCAGAAAGGTGGCCAGGACTAGGCAATGAGGGTTAAGTGACTAACCCAGAGTCACACAGCTAGGAACTACTATCTGAGGTCACATTTGAACCCAGGAC
>NC_077234.1:44559024-44589024 GCF_027887165.1 Monodelphis domestica
TTTCTTTCTTTCTCTCTCTCTCTTTCCTTCTCTCTCTCTCTTTCTCTCTCTCTCTCTCTTTCTTTCTTTCTTTCTTTCTTTCTTTCTTTCTTTCTTTCTTTCTTTCTTTCTTTCTTTCTTTCTTTCTTTCTTTCTTTCTTTCTTTCTTTCTTTTTTCTTTCTTTCTCTCTTTCTTTCTCTCTTTCTTTCTCTCTTTCTTCCTTTCTTTCTCTCTTTCTTCCTTTCTTCCTTTCTTTCTGCAATCCACCAGACTCTATCTCCTCTAGTAGCAGAGGCCACAGGGAGGTTCCAGCACAATTGACCTAATCATTTTGAATCTCAGCTGCAAATCAAGAACAGAGTTTTATCTAAATGAAATTTCATTTATCTAAATGGAAAAAAAAGGAAGACAAGTGAAAAGCATAACAAAACAGTTACATGTATACAGCCTCCAGGACTACAGGATGAGAAAAAGGAGTTACAAATGACAGACATTCAAACAATTGCAGCATTATTAATATAGGAAGACTTTGTAATAACACTGATCAGTCAGTCAAGAAGCATTTATTAAGTCCCTACTAAATGTCAGGCAAAGTGCTAAGCACTAAAGATAGGACAAAAAAAGAAAAGCAAAAGAGAACTCTAGTTCTTAAGGAGTTCACAGTCTAATGGAGGGGATAGTGTGCTAACAAAGATGTACAAACACAATGCATATAGGGTAACTTGGGCATAATCTCCAAGGGAAAGTCCTAGCATGAAAAGGGATTGGAAAGGGGTTTTTTGTTTGTTTGCTTTTTGCAGTAGGTAGAATTTTAGCTATAACTTCAAAGAAGCTGGGGAAGCCAGGAAGCAGAAATGAGGAGAAAGAGCATTCCAGACAGAAATGGATAGAGAGCATTCTAGTGAAATGTAGTTAATTGACAGGTAAATGATTAAACTTAGTGGCCTAATTATTTCAGTTTCATTTAACCCATAAGTTTGAGAGTAGCAGAATAGGACCTCCTTTAAATAACCAAATACATTCTAAAACATTCCATGTAAGTTGTTGTGAACCCCATTATTAACAAGGATTGCTTATAGATGTATGCTTGGCACTTCATGCCTTTTCTTAGGCTTATCAGAGCTACGAGCATCACTACTCTGGAAACTAAGGGTCATTATTAATAACTAAATAGCATTAATGAAACCAAGAGAAACCTTGCTCTGACTTGGATGTAACATTTTTTAACCCCTTACTTCTCATCTTAGAATCAATACTGTGTATTGGTTCCAAGGCAGAAGAGCAGTAAGAGCGAGGCAATGGGGGTCAAGTGACTTGTCCAGCTAGGAAGTGTCTCACACAGGTAAAAAGTGTCTAAGGTAAAATTTGAACCCAGAACTTCCATCTTTAGGCCTGTCTCTCAAGCTATTGAGCCACTTAGACGTCCTCTCAGATATAACTTGTTAAAGGGTAGAATTCTGGACAAAGACTGATGCAAGTGCTAATGCTTGAAGCAAAACAATGTAATGACTCACACTAACTACTCAGAATGAAAATAAGAATGATTGGGAAAACTGCTATAAGACTTTATGCTACTTAGGGGAAATTGTACAGATTTAGTGCATAATTAAAATGTTTTATCTTAATGTATTTTTTCACCTTCACTTTTTTTGACTGCCAGTTGTATACATCTGAACTTGCATGTATTGAGCACCCATAAAACAAGATCCTATTATATAGTTAATTGGCAAGTGAGGGACTAAACTTCATGCCATAATATTAAAATCTTTTAATTCTTTTAACCTATAAGTATTGAGACTTTGCTAGCTGGCTTCTTCAATGGGGTATGTTTGTATCACTGTAAGAAATTATCTACATAGAAGAAATGTCAGATTTGTTAAGAGTGTATCAAAAGCTACACATAAATATCTAAATGTATATATCTACATATAGTTACAGTTCATTACCATTCCACAGAATTAATATTGATCTGTATATGTAGGTAATTTCATTTTGTAGAGTGCAGACCCAGCTCAGGTGAGGTTTTGATATTTTGATGCAAATCCTTCCTCCTTGAAATAATCAAGCTATCCTAGCTTTGAGAATGGTTTGGGGCACATAGGAAGCACCCAATAAATAATGACCAACTGAATTAGAAAAGATGTGTCTTTTAAGGGTACCCTAGTGCAATTGGGCTTAAAATAGCTTTTAAATATATTTAGTATTTAATAAAGGAAATATTAAATCTATCTCCTTAAAGTATGTTTTAAGGAGTATTTGAAAAATGGAATCATTTTTATGCAGAAACGATGGTTTCTATAAGTCAACATTGTAAATAAGGTCAACTTAAATGTAATGTACAGGAACAAACACATTGTCACCACTCAACAATATTTCCTGAGTCTGCCCTAGTTTCTGCTACTAAATGCTATAAATAAGGTTCTCTCTCTCTCTCTCTCTCTCTCTCTCTCTCTCTCTCTCTCTCTCTCTCTCTTCCCCACCCTGCTCTCTCTCCCCTCCCCTCTCTCTCCTTTCTGTCTCTGTCTGCCTCTCTTCTTTTTTGTTTCTCTTTCTCCTCTTCTCTCTGTCTCTGTCTCTGTCTCTGTCTCTGTCTCTCTCTTTCCTCATTTCTCTTTCTCCCCATCTCTCTCTCTCTCCCCTTTTTTCTCCTTTTATCTCTCTGTCTCTATTTCTGTCTGTCTGTCTCTGTCACCCCAGCCCCACAAAGACAGAGCACATGGTGAACATCCCCAATCCTCATAATTCAGCCATGACCAGATAATAGGGTCCATATTGGCTAAAATCACATGTCACACCATTGAATTGGTACCACCATGGGAGAGAGGCCAGATGGAACATTTCATGTCACTGAACTCACTCATGCTCTCTCCTCCCCCTACTCAATTAAAAAAAATAAAAACAAACCAAAACTCCACCTCAAACATTAATTCTATAGGGAAAAGAGAAAGGTGAGGAAATGATAAACAAAGTTGGGCAAAGAGTAAATGCAATTTTATGTAGAGATGAATGATGATAGTCTCACCTTACCCACCCTCCACTCCAAGGCTTGCTGCCCCATTGGACAAATCTTTTTAGATTTGTTTGACATCACAGCATGGTTGGCATTTGATTTATAGACTTACTTCTTTCCTGTGAGCACTGTCAGAAGCAAGTCCAGAGATTCAATTCAAGACTGACTATCTAGAATTATGGAGTGGGAGAATGTTTACCATATGGGTGCTGGAATCATCATCCCAAGGCATGGCTTTCTCTGATCATCTGCTCAAAACCATTTAATATTTCCATATTATCTATGAAATAAAGATCATATTAATAAAGAGGGATAGTCTTATTTTTTCCAATCTTGCCTCAACCTATCTTTTCAGTCTTTAAAAATTTTTATTTCATTTTATTTTCAGTTTTCAATTTTCTACTTTCTCCACTCCTTACTCCAAACATTAAATGGACAAGAAATACAAAACCCAGGGGCAAGGTGGGTGTTTCAGTGGATGGAGAGGTAGGTCTAGAGATGGGAGGTTCTGGGTTCAAATTTGACCTCAGACTCTCCCTAGCTGGGTGATCTTAGGTAAGCCCACTTAACCTCATTAGCCTAGCCCTTACTGATCTTCAGTCTTGAAACCAATACACAGTATTGATCCTTAGGCAAAAGGTAAGGGTTGACTTAATTCTTTAAAAAGTAAAAAAAGAAAAGAAATACAAATGTAAAGTCATGCAAACAAATTTCCACATTAACCATATCTGAAAAAAAAAAGCAAGAGGAGAGAAAGAAGGGAGGGAGAGGGAGAGAGGGAAGGAGAGAGAGAGAGAGAGAGAGAGAGAGAGAGAGAGAGAGAGAGAGAGAGAGAGAGAGAGAGAGATGAAGGAGAAAATCTGGAAGAGGGTATCATGTTTCATCATGAGCCCTTTGGAACTGGGATCCTGTGATTTGTCATTGTGTTGATTAGAGTTACTAAGTTATTTAGAGTTGGTTGTCATTATTTTCTCATCTTATGTACATCTTGACCATTTTCTCCCAAAAATCTTTCAATGGGAGACCCTTAGAAATGTTGGGGGCCTTCCTCTAAGTCTTCTGATCTTGTATGGCTACCAGTATAACATGCAGCCAATCCATAATGTCCTCCATTGTTGATCCATATCTGGTCGACCTCTCTGTCTTCCAAACATTTTATTTTGCTTTAGCCCTTTATTTATTTGGGGTTTTTTTGTTTATTTATTTATTTTGTTTTTAGCCCTTACAAAGGGTTATTGATTTCAAAGGCAGAGCCAGAACAAATATATAAATATAAATATTCCTCCCCCAATACCTCAGGGGTATAATTCACCTTGGTCTTAGTGGAGGGGAGGGAGGGAGATTCATAACTTAGCTCAGTTCCTATATGATGTTTCAGTGACAAATCCAAAGTCTTCTTGGGTTCATATCACAGGACTCTGGCTTCTCAGGGCTTCCATGACAGACTGGCTGCCATATCCAGCCTGGAATCTTGGGTTCTAAGGTCCACATGACTTGAGCTCTTGGGTCAGGGACTTCAGGCCCTGCACGTAGTACTAAAAATGACAAAAGAAAGCAGAACTAAAACACCAAGTCTATATCTCAGAATAATAGGGTCTAAAGAGAGGGAAAGGTCTTTAGGTGGTCTTTAGGCCTTTCTTTTCCTGGTGTACTACAGGATGGTCCTGTTCTGAATAACTGAGTCCTTCGCCTCTGGATGCTACATGATACAATCTCTCTATTCTTTTATTCTGCTTCTACTGACTCATTCTTAGTAGATAATTTTTGCAGCTCCTTCACGCCCACAATGGACCTTTTCAATACCTTTTAGATGGTAAGCAATTTAAATTCTTTGGAGTTTGTAGTGATCTTTAGTTCATGACCATAGAGCATTTCCAGAAGAAAATTGCAGTGAGAAAGATGGTAGCCTTGGGAGTTCAAGGGGTCAAAAGTTCCCAGGAAGTCTCCATTGGTGCTAGCTGCCTGACAGAAAGTGCTTTCCTCCACTACCAGTAAGTCATTTCTTGAAGAAGATGACCATTGGCAGGAGGATGAGTCCACGACCTGATGGGGTGGCAATATGGATAGAGTGCCAGGCATAGAATCAGGAAGACCTGAGTTCAAATCTGACTTCAGACACTTACTAGCTGTGTGATCCTGGACAAGTTACTTAACCGAATTTGACTTAGTTTCCTCATCTGTAAAATGAGCTGGAGAAGGAAATGACAAACCATTTCAAGTATCTGCCAAAAAAATTCAATCAGGGTCACAAAGAGTCAGGCACAACTGAAGCAAATGAACAGCATTAATGAAAAATGGAGAAAGTGAAATGTCAATTCTGTAATCTCACAAAAAGTCTCATAGTTCTGATATTTTAAGTCTTAATCTCTCAGGGTGGTATAACAGTAGTTATAATTGACTGTTGCTGCGTATTTAAGCCTTTGTCAGTGCATACTGGAAGGTCCTTTGTTTTAAGCATTTCTTTTGTATAGAAGAACTAATCTTTCTGGATCAAATCAAGTTAAAAAGCCTTTCTTGAGTCTTCTATAAGGTAGACACTGTATTGAGTGCTAGAGATACCAAAGAAAGGCCTCAAAAAACAAACAAACCTTTTTCTGCTTTCAAGGAGCTCACAGGAAGTCATCCTCAACATTTCTTTGTAAAGCTGGGGCACTACGGGTGGGGACTCTGTATATAATGTATAACTTTTTCAATATGGCGGTTGGTTTTACTGGACTGGTATTTTTTCCCTCTTTAATTTATTATTTGTTATAAAAATTGCTCTCTGGGAAAAGCATTGTAGAGTTTCAAGATATCATGGTAGCTGTAATATAAATGGAAAAGGGATCAAGTAAAAATTTATTTTAAAAAAAGTACAATTTCCTGAACCTTTCCTTCTGTACTGTGTCCTGTCCATGCACATACTATTCCCTGTGCCCAATCTACAAAAGGAATACTTTCAGAGTATCAAAACCATTTTATCGCTTCCCCCCCACTTAACCCTGTAGCCAGCACACAGTAGGCACCTTATGAATATTTGTTGAATTAAACTGCCACATTGTGGTCCAATGTTCTTACAGATGTCCTCGGACCTGGTTGGCTTGCCAGGCCTCCCTCCCTCGTGCCTCTCTTTTTCATTCCTTTCTGTCAGGGGTGAGGATTCCTTTCCAGTTCACCATGGAATAGTTCCTTTTAGACAAAAATGGAAGAAAATTGTGTTGTTTTTAAAAATTTTCTTTGAAAAATATGGCACAGAAAAAAAGGTAATTTTCTCTGATCTGAAAGCATGGCAGTGGTGGGGAGGGTTGGTACAGAAACCACATTTTTCTCTCTAAGTTTCACAAACTTTTCCCAGAGCCCAGGGGGGAGCAGATGCATAGATTGCCACGAGGGCAAAATGTTGGCACGGAGAGCCTCTCCAGAATTCCTTCTCTGGGGAAAAGCCTTGCCTGGGAGGGGACGGAGATGGCAGACTCTCAGCAAACCTTGCAAAACTCCCTTTAGCTTTATGGGCATCTCCTCCAGCGCCCTGGCAAGGTTGGGGATGTGGTATTCCATGTGGGATCTTGCCAGTTGACCCAGGACACCTGAGAAGCCCCCAAGATGAAGCACATTCTTCAAAGGCGCTCCACAAACGGGGTCTGCCTTCTCCCAATCCCTTTGCCGTGTGGGATGGCTCAAGACCTCCACCAGTGGGCATCTTCCATGCCTTTGGCCAGACCAAGCTGCCCGCTGTTACTAATCCCGGGGACCTACCCTAATTCTTCCAGTTCTCGTCCCATTTTTCATTGTAGGATAACAAGTATCTCGACTGTAATCTATTAATTGAATAATTGAATAAACTTGTTTCCCTACCAGCAAGAGCATATTGTTTGCACACAGTGTCATCCTGGGCCCTCCAGCTATGGAAAGCTTGCCAGAAATGTTTATTAAGCCCCCTGTGCTTGGAAAGACTACAGAAAACTGTCATCTCGAGCAATTCGAAAGTGACTATCTCAGCTGGGGATCTCACTGTTATGAATAAAGGAAGAGTTTGTGGTACAGTTGTGAGATGGAAAGAGAAAAAAGCCTCCCTATGGTGCAAATGTGTTGTAACCCTCAGGCGAGAAAAAAAATATTGAATTGTTGCTGGCGGTACAATGTAATTATTGTGTTAGTGGGGGCTACACTGGCTAAGCTCCTTAAGGTAAAATCACAGCTAATGGGGGGTTTGCTAAGGGACATTCCTGGTTGTTAAATAAGGCTCTCAGAATATTCCTACTGATTAACCTTGCTAATGAATAGGCGCTTTCTAGGGAATGGCACATTTTTGCCGCAATTGGCACTGGACTGCCTGAATTGGTCGGACCAGAAAAAAAAAAGCCTCTGGAGGACAGGACGGGAGAAGTATGGCTCAACAACAGGTCCACTGAAAAAGATCTGGAAGCCTTAGTGGACTGGAAGACAACAGTATGAAATGTCAATTAAAAAAAAAGGAAATGGAATTAAGAATTATAAGGTCTTCTGTAAGCATCCCTGGTCAAGCCATATCTTTGCACAACATCTGGTACTTCTCAGCCTTTTATAGAAGTTTTATGAATTTTATATTCACATTTTATATGAATTATTTTCATATTTTATATTAATTCATTCATTCATTCATACATGCATATATTCACTATATTTTAGGAAGAACATGAATAAACTCACGAGTGCCCAGAAAAGCACAATAATAGGCTTTGAGATCATGCCATACATAGAAAATCTATTATTCAAAAAAAAAAAACTGGAGGTGTTTTTAGCCTTGAGAAAATAAGGCTGGAGGTGGAGGGAGGGGGAAGGGGTCTGACAACTGCCTTCCAACACCTGAAGGGCTGTCAAGAAGAAGGATTACATTTGTCATGTTTGACCCCAGAGGGTAAAAGTAGGAGCAATTCAGGGCATTTCCAAAGAGACTAATTAGAGTGGTGGCTCTTTATTTCTTTCTTTATTTTTTTGCAGGAAAACTCCTCTCATAGCTATTTCCAAAATGGGACGGGTTTTCTTTATGGCGGAGAGTTCTTCCTTTTGAAAGCTATTTGAGCAAAAGCTAGACAGCTCCTTGGGCAGAATCATTCTAGGATCATTTCACATTTCAGTTGAATCAATCTAATTGTTGTTTGAAGTCCTCAGATCCTCTTATCTCATCGCCAGGTCTTTGCACAGGCAACTAGACTGTTCTTCCATGTCTGCGGTTTGCTCACTCCTCATCCGTGCCTCTTAGAATCCCTGAAAGGCTCAACTCCCACCATCCAGTGTTTTTCCTGATGCTACTGATGCCCCAAAGAGACTTGGTACAGTTTTATCCCCCAGGTAAAATGTCAGCTACTGGAGGTCCTAGACTTTTCTTCTATCTTTGCCTTTTCAGTATTTGGCACCCAGTACCACTACCACCACCACCACCACCACCACCACCACCACCACCACCACCACTACTACTACTACTACTACTACTACTACTACTACTACTACTACTACTACTACTACTACACTACTACTACTACTACTACTACTACTACTACTACTACTACTACTACTACTACCACCACTACCACTACTACTACTACTAATATCATCCTAACATTAATACTAGTACTCTTAATAATAATAGCTAGCACTTTCATAGACCTTTAATATTTATAAAGAAGTACTTTATAAATATCTCATCTCACAACAACTCTCTAAGATAGATGTTAGCTTCATTTTTAAAATATTTTTATACTCTTTTTACATTTTACAGATGGGAAACTGAGGTAGACAGAGGTTAAGTGACTTGGCTGGGGTCATACAACTATTAAGTGGCTGAGGACAGATTTGAACTCAGAAAAAGAAGTCTTCTGGATTCCAGATTCAGCGCTCTATCCATTGCATCATCCAGCACTCATCCAGCTGCTCTATTCCTCCCCATAATCACAGATAAATATAATTCCAGGTGGAGAATGATGGAGGCAAAGAGAAATCAGGAAAAGCTACTCCAATGAAAGTTGCAATTTTGTGACCGTGACTTGTGACTTTTTTCCCCCTCTGGGTCACTTTCCTTTTAGGGACTGTTCTCTAGACGTAATGCCCTGCTCTTTGCCTTGCTCTAATATCCATAGATCCAGGAGAAAAAGAGCTACATGATTAGAAAAGAATGATGGTCTTGGAATCTGGGAACCTGGGTTCAAATCCAGGATGCTGAGTGACCTCCAGTAAGTCATGGAACCTCTCTTGGTCTTGGTTCCTCATCTCTTTTCCTCAGTCTCCTGGCTTCCTTTGAATCTCACCTTCTGTAGGGGGTCTTCCTACTTATCCCCAGTCCCAGTCCAGCTTTCCCCCTGAGATTCCTTCCCATTTATACTGTATATATCTGGTGTATACATAGTTGCTTATATGGTGTCTCTCCTATTAGAATGCCAGTTCCTTCAGGGTAGGGACCATTTTTGGCTTTCCTTCGTATCCCTAGAGCTTAGCCCAGAGCTTGGCACATAAAAAAGATGCTTCATAAATTCTTGTTGATCATTTAACTATAAAATGAGGAGCTGGGACTAGACATAGATTATTTAAACTGAGTTTATGATCCAATAATTTGGCTTTTTAACCAAGTAAACCAAATTTCTTCCACCCGAAGGGAGCTGGACAGTCCAGGGTATGGCCCATATGTGTGGTCCTTGGCATGGCACTTCAGAGTAGCCAGGGCTATTAGTGACTGCGAATAACTGGGACAAGGCAGCACGGGGATTCTAAAGCTAATGGGTTCTTAGAAGTTAGCACCTCCTAGTAGGTGTTTATGCTCTGCATCCCCACCCCATTCCATCCCAGCTGGGGCTTTCCAGTCAGCCTGCTTTCTAGCTCTCCTGGGTGTTGGGTAACAGGAGTCTGCCCCCAGGGGAACAAAAGCATGGATAACTAGGTTCGGCCCCGTAGGATTCTTTCCGTGGCCAAATAAAGCGATCTCGACACAGATGTAACCTTAGATAATTTACTGATGAAAAAGTGGCCTCAGGTACCTGTTTTTTGGCAGCTGTAGCACTGTCAGAGTACACTGTCTGAGTAGGCCGTCTATGAATATTTCATGGGGAGAAGAAATGGAAAAATACACCTTTCAATAGATGAGCCCCAAGCTCCGATCGTCATTACTGAAATATGAATCGGATCCCAGAGCCGAATTGGATCTGCAGAAAACACGAAGGGTAGGCTGGTCCCTCAGAAGCACTTCTGAGGACAATTGAGAGGAGTCAAGATTTGGTTGCTCCCCCTCCCTGCTGACGTCTCAGGCTGGGATGATGTGGCAGTTTGGGGACCTGAGCTCCGTGGTGGAAACCAAAGGTTTAACAGCCAACCGGCCAGGGTCAGCCCTCCATCGTCGGGAGACAGGCTCACCGATGCCCTGCAGGTGTCCCATTGCACTGAGATTTATGGGAGTTTTATTCCTACGGATTCCAAAGCCGATGGAGAGCATCAACAACCCAAACATACTGTCAAAAAAAAAAAAGAAGAAAAAAATCCCTTCCATTGTTTGATGGAGATGATTTCTGATGAGGAGATAACGCTGCTGCCTCCCCCTTTAGAAGCAGGTTTAAAAAAGAAAGAGCTCAATTCTGTAGTTGGCATCCAGGGGGTCCTGTGCTTGGGAAGGCATTTTGATCTGGAGACGAATCTCAAAACCGAAGCCCAGTTCTCGATTCCCCCTGGGTTTGCTCTTTCATCACGGAGGGCAAGTGATTTGGAGCTCACCGAGGACGGTTGGATGTGATCAGTTCAAAAGGGCCGGGTCCCTGTGGTGCACTTGGCAAGACATGGCAGGGTTTGCTGGGCTTTCTATAGAATGACACAGGGGCACTGGCAATTGCTCTGAAATGTGAATTTCAGCAATTTGCAGGAACTCGCTGTTGGGCCTCTCAGGTGATTATACATGGACCGGGCTTCATTTTTACCTGCCTTGGTTGGATCTCAGCCTTTTCACATGGAAATATCTTGTGTGCCTGGGGTTTAAAACTTTAAAATCATCTTAAATCTTATCTGATCTTTGCCTGATGAGTAAATTACTGCTCTGTAGTTTTAATTGAGGTTTCCTGCTGCTCATTGTGCCATGTGACGTTCCCTTACTATACCTGGAGCTTTGAGATGTTTCCATCAACATACGAGTCCCCACGGCTCACCTTAGAAAAATGATCTTCCAAATTCAGACTCACGAGAAGACTCGCGTGGATGAATGAAGAGTGGAGTAAGCAGAACCAGGGAAACAATATCACAATGAGGATGATTGTAGAAATGAAAAGAGCATTAGAGAGCAGATAAACAATTGGAATGACCAATTTTGGTTCTGATTATGAATGAAACATGGCTCTCTCCTTTTTCACAGAGAGGTGAGGGACCACCAGGATTGAATAGTACATCCATTGTCAGATATGGTCAGTGTTGTTCCTTTTTGCTTAATTTGACTTTCTTAATCCCAAGGGAGTGGTTTGATTCTGGGGGCAGAAGGGGATCAAATCCAAAAATGTCTAGAATGAAAAAAAAATAAACAAAAAGCATCAATCCATCCATTTATCCCATAAATTTAAGTGCCTTTTATGTGCCAAGCAGTTTGCTAATCTCTGGGGATATAATTAATAAAAAGGACAGCCCCTTCCCTCAAGGAGCTTACATTCTAATGGATTAGGGGAGACAAGACACAAAAGGAGGCATGAAAGGGAGAAGAGACCAGACCAGGGGATATCTTATAGAACTGAAACCAGGCAGAGCAGCAGAGGCAGAGTAAAATGAGTTAAAAGTCCTATTCCTCCCTTTATAAAGGAAGGCATTGGGAGGACTTTGGTTCTCTGCCCTCCTGCCCTCCATTCAGAAGGGAGAGGAAGCTGAGGAACACTTGAATTAGCAACATGGCACTGAGTTTAGGGGCATCTTGTTCGAGGAAGATGAAACCAGACAAAGAAAATATTATTAAAGGGAAAAAAGACTATTTAAATAAAAATGTATAAAAATTTGATTTCATTTAAATAATGAAAGACACACTCTAACCATGAAATAGCTTTTTGGTAGAGTGCAATGTGGCCTCATCCATAAAGGACTGGTGCTGGAGTCAGGAAGACCCAATTTGAACGTCTAACCTTAGACACTTATTATGTGACCTCTCTCTTAAAGTGTTTTCATCTGGAGAATGGGGACAATTTTCATCTGTAGCATTTATCTTCCAGGCTGGTCATGTGGCTCAGATGAGGGACAGAGAATTATAGTTGATAATGCAATGATATTTTGAATCCTCTTTAAAATAAGGGAGTTTCACTAGAAAGATCTCTAAGGATCTCTTCAATTCTAAATCCACATACCTTTGAGATGGTATATTTTAAGGGCTCTGAAAACCTCAAAACACTAGGGAAATGTCTGTTTTTCTTCTTGCTGTGATTTTGAAGAATTATATTCCTGAGTCAGATTCCTTCAGTATTAGTTATGAAGAATAACAATAGCAATAGCTCATTTGTCTGGTACCTAAAGGTTTACAGTGCACTTTTCTGACAATAATGAGAATGAGAGTGGACAGTGATGGGTGCTTTAAGGTTTGCTCAACACTTTGCCCACATTATCTCAGGCTCTCCCTGAAAAGCAATGGGAGATTAGGAAACACAGGACCTGTGTTCAAATACCACACTACCCATGAGACCTTGAAATTAATACTTCCATAGATAAAAGCTCTAAATCAATTATTGGGCCTTTAATGACAGTACCCTGAATTCATGACCATGACCATGGCCTATAGTTGCCAAACTCCACAGCATTTTACTTTGGAGTAGAAAATTCCCCAGTGGGAAGATTCTTTCTTCCAATTCAGTTCAGCAGTGAGAGTTCTTTTCTTGTCCAGGGTTACACAACCAATCCGTATCAGGTCCTCCTGACTCCAAGATTAGCTCTCTATCCAATATGCTACACTGCTTCTCCATATGTAAAATAATTAACCATGGAATATATTAAAAAGACATGACTCTGCCTTGTTTATACTGGGATAGAGTTTGATAAGAATTTGATAAAGATGTCCAGAGGTGGCTGTAGGGTATAGTGGTTAGCATTGGCTTTAGGGACAGAATGACCTGGGTCTGTGTCCTGCCTCTGACACATACTAGCTGAATAATCCTGGGCCAATCACTTAAACTATATTCTAAGGCCCAGTGGTGACAAACATGTGGTCCTTTTAGCTCACAATATTACCAAGTGCTTCCCAAACCAGATTAATGTGTAAATTGGAGGGCAGCTAGTTGGCATAGTGGAAAGATCACCAGACCTGGAGTTGGGAAACATGGGTCCTGATATGGCCGCAGATATTTCCTAGCTTATTCAGCATTTATTAAAATATCTACTATGTGCCAGGTACTGTGCTAAGCTTTTATTGATAACTCCTTTTTATTTTATTTTTCCCCTCCCCTCCCCTCCCCTCCCCTCCCCTCCCCTCCCGTCTTACCTTCTGTCTTAGAACCTATACTAAGAGAGATAAGGACTAGACAATGGTGTTAAAGTGACTTTTCCAGGGTAACATAGCTAGGAAGGATCTGAAGCCAGATTTGAAGCTAGGACCTCCCATCCAATGGGCTTTCTATTCACTGGGTCATCTAACTGCCTCCAACCTACCATTGACTCTCATGGACTTCAGTCCATTTTAATTTTTTTCCTTCCTCTACCTTATCCATGTAGCTATTCTCCACGGTTAAAGTATTAAGATGCAAGTTTTGGTCTAATTGTTCAGTCATTTCAGTCACATCTTACTCTTCATGACCCTTTGGAGAGTTTCTTGGTAAGGATATGGAGTCTTTTGCCATTTCCTTTTCCAGCTCATTTTATAGATGATAATGAGCCAAACAGAGTAAAGTGACTTACTTGCCCAGGATCACAGCCAGTAAGTGTCATGGGCCAGATTTGAACTCAGGAATATGAATATCTCTCTTTTTAAAAAAATTTAGAATATTTTCCATGGTTACATGATTCATGATCCCCACCCCCTTCTCTCCCTCCTCTCAGAGCTGACAAGCAATTCCACAATGTATCATTGTTCAAAACCTATTTCCATGTTATGCATATTTGCAGTGGAGTGATCTTTAAACACCAAAAACCCTAATCATATCCCCACTGAACTACATGATCAGTCATGTATTTTTCTTCTGTGTCACTGCTCCCACAGTTCTTTCTTTGGATGTAGATGGCATTCCTTCTTATAAGTTCCTCTGGATCATCCTAGGTCATAGCATTGCTGCTAGTAGAGAAGTCTATTACATTCGATTTTACCACAATGTATCAGTCTCTGTGTACAATGTTCTCTTGGTTCTTCTCCTTTTGCTCTGTACCAATTCCTGGAGGTCTTTTCAGTTCACATGGAATCCCTCCAGTTCATCATTCCTTTCAGCACAATAATGTTCCATAGCCAACATATACCACAATTTGTTCAGTCATTCTCCAATCGATGGTCACCACCTCATTTTCCATTTTTTTTGCCACCACAAAGAGCATGACTATAAATATTCTTGTACAGGTCTTTTTCCTTATGATCTCTTTGGGCTATAAACCCAGAAGTGGCATGGCTGGGTCAAAGGGTAGGTAGTCTTTTAAAGCCCTTTGGGCATAATTCCAAATTGCACTCCATAATGGTTGGTTCAATTCACAACTCCACCAGCAATGCATTAGTGTTCTAATTTTCCACATCCCCTCCAACATTTATCACTTTTCTTTGCTGCCATATTGGCCAGTCTGCTAGGTGTAAGGTGGTACCTCAGAGTTGTTTTCATTTATATTTCTCTAATGAGGAGGGATTTAGAACACTTTTTCATGTGCTTATTGATAGTTTTGATTTCAGCATGTAAAAAACTACCTATCCATGTCCTTTGACCATTTGTCTATTGGGGAATGGCTTGGTTTTTTGTAAATTTGACTTAGTTCCTTATATATTTGGGAAATTAAACCTCTGTCAGAGAGTTTTGTTATAAACATGTTCTCCCAGCTTGTTGCTTTCCAGGAATATGTGTATTTCTGATTCCAACTCTATTAACTACGCCAATATTTGGTTTAATACTGGCAATTAATTTTGGAAGAACTATGAAGAAAAAATTGTCCTGGTTGGTCACCCCATGGCTTATTCAGGGTAACATTTAGTTAACCACAATAATGGAGAACAAATCCCCAAGATCTACTCTCCCAACCCCAGCAATATGACATATTCAAAGAGTTTTAAAATAGGAAAATGTTTGCTTCATCTCCACCAGATCCTCCAAGGAATCCAAGATGCACATGAAGGTGAAGAACCCTTTTTCTAGACTATTCTTCCATTTAACTAAGAACCATCTTATCTATCACCATAGATTTAAAGCTCAAAGGGATCTCACAGGCCTTCTAAACCAACCATTTCATTTTACAGATGAGGAAGTTGAGGCTGAGAGAGGAAGTGACTTCCCCAAGGTCTGATTTTTTAACACATGTCCTCTTACTCCCAATCCAGAATTCTTTCCATTGCACTACACTGCTTGTAATTCAAGATTATTAACAAGATTGAATAAGTGGATTTTTGTGTCATTATTCTTTTCTGTTACTGTGGTACTGGGATCTAGAAGATCAAGCTTATTCTAAAGTATCATATTTCCAAATGAGGAAGAAAGTGTGGGAAAGAGAAAAAAACTTTGGAATTGGAGGCAGATGAATCTTTTTTCCACCACACTTACCTGGGACAAATAACTTAGCCTTCCAAGAGGGTGTTGGTTTTCTCATTTATAAAATGAGATGGTTAGACTATATAGATGGTTATTTAGATCCCTTTAGGTCCCAAGATTATACATGATACCATGAATTCATTCTTCATGGAAAAATCAAACTGCTGGGTATGAAAGCAAAATGAGATATTTGATTGTGAAAGTGAGTGATTGTGCAAACCAGATAAGGAAGGAAGCTCCTTAGGTCTTCAATGGATGTTGCAATGGGCCATGAAATTGGAATCTTCTTCCTGGTCTCAAGTCTTAAGTGACAAAGAGAGATTACTATAAAAGACACACCCATTAGGGTGCTTACTTTCCCACCATCAGAGCCATAGAGTCATTCTTCAAGCAATGTAAGATCACAGACAATATTTAGAAATAGAAGAATTTGAAATTTGTTAGTCACAGAACCCTAGAATTTTCAGAATTGGAAGGGATTTGATAGCCCAAGAGGCTATCTGATCCATTAATCAATAAGCATTTATTATATGCCTACTGCAAGCCAATTGCTAGTTTGAAAAGTCCAACAAGTATTTGGTGTTTCAAGACTGAGGCTCTAGGGAAAGCTTGGACTGGGTATATAGGCCTGTGAGTCATGCACATAGAAATCATAATTAAGCCCAGGGAAGATGATGAAATCATCAAGAAAGAATACAGAAAGAGAAGCAAAAATATTGTTGGGGGGAAGCTCACAGTTAAAGGATGTGACCACAAAAGGAGATGAAAAAGGGGCAGACAAATAGAAGAAGAACCAAGAGAGAAGAAAGAATTAGGTAGAAGTTGGGCAGGGACCCACAGTGTCAGATGTAGCAGAAATACAGAAGAAGATAAAAAGCCCTGAAAGAGAATCCCCATTACCTTCCACACAAAGAATACTCATCCAGCTTTGACTTGAATATCTCCAGTGAAGGGAAGTTCCCTACCTCTCTAGATAGACCTCTCTGTTATAGGAACAGTTCTAGTTGTCAAAGTATTTTCCTGATAGCAAGTCTAAATTGACTTCTTTGCAACTTCCAACTCATTGCTTAGTTCTTCTGGGGTTCAAAAGTACAAATCGAATCCCTTTTTCCCATGACAGATCTTCAGATTCTTGAAGACAGTTGTCATGTGCCTACCCTGTGGTCTTTTTTTCCTTCAGAATGATCATGCCCATTTCCCTCAACTGATCCTCATGTTGCATGAGACATCCTGGTGACCCATCCCTGGATGTTCTCCAATCTTGTCAATGTTAGTCCCCAAAGATAGCACCTAGAAATAAATTCAAGACACAAAACAGTGAATGACAGAACAGAGGGGCCACAGATATGTCATTTCTGGAAGTTCTGTCCTTCTTGATGCAATCCAAGATCCCATTAGCTTTCTTAGTTTCTTGCTGATTTGTATTGGAAGCACTTGCAGTCTACTTGTTCAACAAACTCCAGCAGCTCCATGAAATCAAGAAAAAACTCTTCCATATCCTTCTAGGCTTCTCACAAATGACTCCATTTTACAGGTCACCCACTCTGAGCTTCTTGTTATATACTTACCCAATACTCATAGTCTCTATGCTTTTGCATTGGCTGATCCCCATGTCACTTTCTCCACCTTTACTTCTCAGAATCCCTAATTCCCATAAAAGCCCAGAAAATGTGGCACCTTTTTTAATTTTAAAAATTTTATTTAATTAATTTAGAATATTTTTCCATGGTTACATGATTTATGTTTTTTCCCTCCCCTCCTCCTCCTTCCCATAGCCAATGAGCAATTCCACTGAGTTTTACATGTGTCCTTGATCAAGACCTATTTCCCTATTATTGATGTTTGCACTAGAGTTATAGTTTAGAGTCTACATCCCCAATCATATACCCCTCGACCCATGTAATCAAGCAGTTATTTTTCTTCTATGTTTCTGCTCCCACAGTTCTTTCTCTGGATGTGGATAGTGTTCTTCCTCATAGATCCCTCCGAATTGTCCTGGATCATTGCATTGCTGCTAGCAGAGAAGTCCATTACATTCGATTGTGCCACAGTGTATCCATCTCTGTGTATAAGGTTCTCCTGGTTCTGCTCCTCTCATGAGGCATCAGTTCCTGGAGGTCGTTCCAGTCTCCATGGAATTCCTCCACTTTATTATTCCTTTGAGCACAATAGTATTCCATCACCAACATATACCACAATTTTTTCTGCCATTCCCCAATTGAAGGGCATCCCCTCGTTTTCCAATTTTTGGCCACCACAAAGAGCACAGCTATGAATATTCTTGTACAAGTTTTTTTCCTTATTATCTCTTTGGGGTACAAGCCCAGCAGTGCTATGGCTGGATCAAAGAGCAGACAGTCTTTCAGCACCCTTTGGGCATCGTTCCAAATTGCCCTCCAGAATAGTTGGATCAATTCACAACCCCACCAGCAATGCATTAATGTCCCAATTTTAAATGTGGCACCTTTTGCATGAGACCTTTCTTGTTTCCCCCACTCCCACCTATCCAGCTGCTAATATGCGTTCCCCTCCAAATTAACTTGTATTTACATATTGTGGCACCTAAGTGGAGCAATGGATAGAGTATAAGACCTGAAGTCAGGGGAACTTGAGTTCAAATTAAGTTTCAGATATTTATTAGTAATGTAACCCTTGGCAAATTCCTTAACTTTAATCAGTCTTAGTTTCCTCATCTGTAGAATGGAAATAATATTAGCATCTAGCTCCCAGAGTTGTTGTGAGGATAAAATAAGAAAATATTTGTACAGTCCTTGATAAAACTTAAAGTGTTTATTTACACTATCACCCTCATCATCATATACTATGCTCCTGAGAAATTCTTTGTGGGAAGAAACTTTTTCATTCTTGTCTTTGCAACCTTGGAGTCCAGCACAAAGTAAAAATTTAACAAATGTTTATTGATAGAGTTTGCAGCCCACTAAAACCTCCACTTCCCCCTTCCCCAGGCAAACTTATATGCCAAATCCTGCCTTCTCCATTTTGTCGTTATGTAATCAAGATATGGAACCTAAGAGTAATATCACCACCTTTTTTTTTTTCAGATGAGGCAAGTGACTTGTCCAGGGCCACACAGCCATGAAGCATCAAAGGCAGAATATCTATTTCTACTATATCATACTGCCTACCAATATTGTTTATCTTATTTTCTGGATTGCCTGGGAATTTGATGGGACAAATTAAAATTCAGATATTTTTTACTTGGTGAAGAAGGAATCTTAAAATTAATAGAAAACAATGAACACAGGAACAATCTAGGGGTCCTGTGGGGGAACTTATTCCATCATATGTATGTGTAGGCTGTACATGGAACTAGCCAAGATTTTGGTCACAGAAAATATGTCGCTATATTTCATAACCTTGTTTAGGGTGACTATTACCCAAAAGTGACAACATGGAGAATCAAGTAGAATTTGGGTGTTCTCTCTTTTTCTATCTCTCTCCTCCCCAGTTTTCTACTCTCTTCTCCCTGGCACCCTTTTCCTTTCCTTTCTCTCTCTTCCTTTCTTTCCCTTTCCTCTGTGTTCTCCTCCTCTTTTCCTGTCTTTCCCTCCTCCTCTATCTTCCCTTCTTCTCTCTTCTCCTCCTTTAGTCTTTCCCTCCCTTCCTCCTTTGAACTCTTTGAGTTCTTCTCTGTTTTTCCCTCATCTGTTCTTCCCTCTCCTCTTCCTCTTCTCCTTTTCTCTGACTTCCTTCCCTGCTCTGATCTCTCTTCCCTTCTCCCCTGTCCTCCCCTCCCCTTCTTCTCTGACCTCCTCTCTCCTCTTCTTATCTCCCTTCCCCTTTCTTTCCCTCCTGTCCTTTCTCCTTTGCCTTCTCCTCTTCTCTCTCTTATATCTTTGTTCTTCCCTCTCTTCCCCTTCCTGATGAAAATTATGATGATAATGGTGGTGTCAGTACTAATAGCAGCAGTGACTGACTTATCTATATATAAGGCTTTAAGGTATGCAAAGTGCTTAGCATACATTATTTCATGGTGAAAATGAGATTAAATACTCCTCTCTGCCTTTCTAATCTTCTTATAGTTTACTCACTTTCCCCCTCTTATCTTCTAAAATTCTTTATTAAAAGAGATGATGGGGCAGCTAGATAGCTCAGTGGAATGAGAGCCAGGCTTAGATAACTGGGTTTCTGGATTCAAATCTTACTGTGTGACCCTGGGCAAGTCATTTAACTCCCATTGCCTAGCCCTTACCACTCTTCTGTCTTAGAATCAATACAAAGTATTGATTCCAAGATGGAAGGTAAGGATTTTTTTTAATGGTTTTCTGGGAGAGGGTAGAAGTAGAAATACAATGGGAAACATAAGGGATGCAAAATCAAATAAAAACAGTATTTTATTTTAAAAAATAAAATGGATTTTTAAAAAAAGAATAGAAGCTCTTTGAGGGCAGGGACTGTTTCATATTGATGTTTGTATTCCCTGCTCTTAGACATATCTGGCATGTAGTAGATGCTTAAGTTGTAAGCCATGGCAAGGGCAAGGACTGTTTTACCCTTTATATGCCCTGCATATTTGCATAGTGACTTGTCCCTCCCTCCCCTTTTTAGTCCAGAACTGTAATTTCGCCATTGGATAGAACTCGCAACATGAAACCACTCTCTATGGAATTGGACCAGATCTCCTCTGCCACCTTAGCTCAGAACACAGGCTGTAAACATTGTCTTTCCATTCCCAGCTCTTACACATAGAAGATGCTTACTATATAATTATTGATTGACTGATCAATTGATTGTGTGGGATGCTTCAAGGATAAGTGACTTATTCAGGGTCACGTGGCCAGTGTGAGAACTGAAAGGCCCATCTTTCTGACTATAAGTCTAGTCCTTGATGTGACAAATCATACTACCTCTCACCTTGTTCACATTAGAAACTTAATAAAATTAATTAATTAAATTGAATAGAAATAGTTAGGTGGCAGAACAAACTGGAAGCCTGGTCTGGGTCCTAAATGGAGTCAGGATGAACTGAGTTTGAATCCTGCCTACACATTAGCTTTCACACTGGGCTGGTCAGTTAACTTTTCCTGGTACAATATAATAAACAATAATAATATATTATCAATATATTAATATAATAATAATATTATCATACATTATAAATATATTAATATTATAATAATATTATTTACCATATTAATATAATAATAAATAATAATAAATAGCACCTGCCCTCCAGGATGGTTGTGAGGATCCATGAGGAAACATATAAAGCACTTTAAGGAAAATATGAAGCATCTTACCTTCTAACTTAGAATTAATACTAGTTTTTGGTTCTAAGGCGGAAGAGCAGTAAAGGCTAGGTGATGAGGGCTAAGTGACTTGCCCAGGGTCACCCAGTTAGGAAGTGTCAGATCAGAACTGAACATATGCAAAGCATTTTGCATCCCTTAAAGAGCCATAAGAATATTAACTCCCTATTCATTACATCCTTGCCTGGCACATGGTAGATAGAGACTCAGGAAACGTGTGTTGGTTGACTGAGTGATTATACTATTGAACAGCTAACAAGAATCGAAAAAAATAAATCGAATAACTTTGTCTCTAATGGATGAGACGCTTAAATCCTGAAGTAACTTCCTCTCAAGTTTGGGGGTCTCCTTCTTGCTGGTGCCATCCCTGCATGGTTGTCTTCTTGCTATTATGGCATTTTAGATCATGGAGATCAGAAATGATGGACAAAAGGACAAAAGCAAAGACCGTCCCCTGCTCTCTCACCCCCTGCCATCACCCCCTCCTTCCCCCTAACACAGGGCTGCCCTCACTATCCCCCTCTCCCCCAGATTCACTTGTTAGGATCACTGCATCCATGCATTCCCGAATACGAGAACAGCACCCCCAACAATTAGGCACCCCTTCTGCTTGATTGGCCTGTCAGCAGGCATTCACGTCTGAGCTAAGTGTTTCCTTTGGCCCTGTCAGACCTGAGTCTTGTTCTCTGGGTTACGTCAACCTTCTGCTGCTGGCAGCCCAGGTGAGCTTGGCTTCTGTTCAGGTTTTGTCTGGGGCTTGATCTGAAAACATTTTTAAGTGGAGGGAAGGGGGTGGGAAGAGTGGGGATTTCAGGGGGAAGGGAAGGGGAGGGGACCAAGAGACATCAGAGAGATAATTGCCTTAAATTATACACTGTCTGGGGGTAAATTGTGATGAGAAGGTAAGTGAAAATTGAGCTGAGCAGGACTTCCTGGATACCATCAGGAAGGGGAGAAATGACCAGCCTCCTTAGGGGCAAAAGCTGCCTTGGCAACCACAGGGAGTTTATTTTCCAGTCTACTTTTTGGGGGAGAGGAGAGGAGAGGAGAAGGGGACCAATCGAGGGACCGAAGAGAAGAGAACTGCTCTCCTTTGGGGCACAAACGCAAGTAGAGCACAGTTTCCATGTTGGAATGGACTTTCGATATCATTTAGTCCGATGTACTCGTTTATCAGAGGAGGGAACAGATGCAGAGGTAGAAATGGGTTGATACCATACATTTTGAGCTAGAAGGCAGCTTAGTGAGTTAACGAGGAAAGAGACTTTGGGTTCCTAAAATTTAGAGCTGGAGGGACTTTCAATCTCCTCTAACTCCATCTTCATTTGCTACAGGAATTGGCAGCGGTTAAGAGATTTACTTGAGTCCTACAAGTAGTGGAGAGCAAAGCGGAGATTGAAGACTGATTCTGCTGGTTCCACACAGAACACCCTTCCCATTGTCCCATGCTCTCCCTTTGTTTCCCTGGGGGGCTGGAAATGCCACACAGAGCAACCCAACACAAATAGGCAATATATTCAATGGCAATTCTTGACCATATTCCACGACATTCATTCTAAAATACCAGTTATCATTAAACACACACACACACAGTGGCAGCTAGGTAGCACACTGGATAAAAAGCCAGCTCTAGAATTGGGAGGACTTGGGTTCAAAACTGGACTGAGGCACTTCCTAGTTGTGTGACCCTGTGCAAGTCCCTTAACCCCAGTTGCTTAGCCCTCACCACTCTTCTGCCTGATTCTAAGATGGAAGGTAGGGTTCACACACATATGCACACAAGCACACCAGTACATTTCATCCTGCATTCCTTTTTTTAAAACCCTTACCTTCTGACTTGGAATTAATTTAAGTAGAGCAGTAATGGCTAAGCCATCAGGGTTAAGTGACTTGCCCAGGGTCACACAACTAGAAAATGGCTGAAGTCAAATTTGAATCCAGGACTTCCCATCTCCAGACTTGACTCTCTCTATCCACTGACCCCCCCCCCAGTTGTTCTTCATCTTATATTCCTGATCTGAAAGAAGGCACCTGATGTCTCCCCAATATATACTTTTCTAGGAAGATGTTGATAATTTTCATTTATAGAGGGTCCCATATACTGGTTATATATGGGCAAATCACTTGACCTCTCAGTACCTGGGGCTATTTTCTAAGGCTTAGAATTACAGAACAGGTACTGATCTATATTGGTAAAAAGGAGCTACCTTACGCAGTATTCCCTACATCAAAGAAATCAGATGTCCAGGCCAAAAAAAGAAATATAAAGAGGAAGTAAGGTTTTGCACTGGCCAGAATATAGGACAAAAGACAAAGTTTTGTTGTTGTTACTGGCAGAAAGATTTAATAAATACATGAATCTAGCTCAAAAGAGTAGAGGACAATGATTTTTGCCCTTTTTATTCATTTTTGTGCTCACTCAGATTCATTTGCAAGGCAACTTGAAGAGGTCCTTGGGAGCAAAGTGGGTTCTGTAGCCCTACCCTCCATACAACTCCTTAACATTTCCAGGGCAAAACCCACTGAAAAGGGTTCTGAGGCCAGAGAATTTCCATAAGGGGTTAAATGAGTTCTAAGGAATTTCTAACCCTCAGACACATAATTATTTGAGGAAATGGACTTCTATCAGCTGCATGAGGTCAAAAGCACAGGCTTAATCTGAGCTTGGGGTACAACTCTCCCTGATTTTAGTCAGAACTCTTAGTGGGTGGTGTGTCCTTAGTTAATTAATCCAATATTTATTAATCTCTTACTATGTATAAGGAAGAGCAGCTAGGTGACAAAATAGATAGAGTGCTGGGGCTGCAGTAAGGAAGATGATTTCAAATACAACCTCAAACACTTTCTAGCTGTGTGACCCTAGGCAAGTCACTTAACCCTTTTTGCCTCAGTTTTCTCATCTGTAAAATGAGTAGGAAAAGAAAATAGGAAACTACTCTAATAAAAACAAAAACAAAAAATAACCCCTAAATGGTATCAGAAAGAGTTAGACACAACTGAAAATGACTTGACTGAACAATATGAATAAGGGATTATGAAAAGCACTGAGAATATAAGGAAAAATATCTCTGTATCATGTTCTGGTCAATGTGGTGGTCAACAACCTCCTATATCTCAAGAATCCTTCAGTCTAGTGGGAAGTCTTCATACCAGGATAAGAAGGTAATTCTATCCTTTGTTTCAATGGACTCATTTGGCTTCCTGAGGAACTAGTCCAGGAAAAAGTCTTTCAGAATCAGTACGATTTAGAAACACTTCTCAGCACCTACTATGTGTGAGGAATTGCACTAGATCTTCAGATACAAAGACAAAAACGAAACAGCCTTGTTCTTCAAAGAACTTCCATTCTCCCAGTATGCCCACAGGTAGAAAGTGAATGCAAAATAATACAAAGTGATTTCTCTAGGAAGAATGCCCCCCCCCCAAACCAAGGGGGAGGTGAAGTCTAATCAGGAAGGCGCTCTCATGGGAGGTAGCACCTGAATTGTGCTTTCGAGGAAGCTAGGATTCCAGGAGGCAGAGGTCAAGAGAGGAAGTCTTCCAAATAATGGGTAAAGACTTAGAGGGATATAAAGGTTTCTATTACATGTTTAAATTTCCTCAGTATCCAAATGGGAGCACCAAGATGGATGGGCAATATTAGAGGCTGATGGGCAAAAAATGAGCATCCTTTGAGATAGATAGATGAGTGTGGGTACTATTTAGTCATCTTCCTACATAGTGGAGGAAGAGGAACAATATATAAATGAGAGGCACAGAAGTAAAGATTCACAATCTGAAAATGAGACAATAAGAACTTTACACAATCAGATAATTTTACAAAATTTAATGCAAATGTTTAAAGTAATCTAATCCTTCAATAGAAATATTCAAAGCAAACAGGACAGAGTCCATGACAAATAAAGATGGTGGTGAAGGGAATGGGAATAAGCATTTATTAAGCATCTAATGTTTCAGGCACTGTGTTAAGCATCTTACAAAAATCATTTCATTCTGTTCTCACAATTATCCTGCAAGGAAGGTACAGGTATTAATCCCATTTCAGAGTGGAGGAAACTCAGGCAAACTGAGGTTAATTGACTTACCCAAGGTCACACAGCTAGTGTGTATGAGGCAAATTTGGTCTCTGGTTCAAAAGAAGGTATTAACCAATTTTCCTCCTCTAAAGGTTGCAAGGTAGTGTAGAAAGAGTTCCAAAATGGTAGTCAAGAAGACCTTCCTCAAACACTTATGTCATCTTAGGCAAGACATCTGTCCTAAGTTCCTTCATGTAGAATGTAGGGATTGTACTCTATAACCTCAAAGAGGTCAATGAGCTATGATCCTCCCTTGGATATTAGCCATGAGAACTTGGGTGCATTGCTTAGTTTCTCATAATCTCAATTTTCTTGTCTATAAAATGAACGTAATAATAGTATCTCCCTCACAGGGTTACTACAGTGGGATCAAACACTTCATAAACCTTAAAGTTATATGTAAATTCTAGTCATTATGAAATGCTAAAAGATCTTTGATCAACTCTCTATTCATCTTGTATGTACACAGTTATTTTCATACTTGCCTCTTCCAATGGAATGGGAGCTCCTTGATGGCAGGGTCTGTTTCTGCCTTTCTTTGTATACCCAATGCTAAGTACAGTGCCTGGCACAGAGTAAATGCTTAATTAATGATTTTTTAAAAAATTGTATTTAATTGATTATTAAGAAAAAATTTTTGAGGGGTTACATGATTCATGTTCTTTCCCTTCCCTCTTCCCACCCCTCCCACAGCCAATGCTCAATTCCACTGGGGTTTACATGTGAATAAATCATTTTTCATTGTGCAATTGACCTAAAAAACACTCCTACCTTCCATCTTAGAATCAATACTATGTGTATTGGTTCTAAGGCAAAAGAGTGGTAAGGGCTAGGCAAGGGGGTTAAATGATTTTCCCAGGGTCACACAGCCAGGAAGTGTCTGAGGTCAGATTTGAACTCATTTCCAGTCCTGGCTCTCCATCCACTGAGGCACCTAGACACCCCCTTACCTTTTCTTTTTAATCATTCCCACACTCTTCCCGAGGAAAGTTTCATGGAAAAGGTAACATTGGAGCAGTAGGCTTTGAAAATCGGTTATGATGTCAAGAGGTGGATGTGAGGGATGAAGGCCAGGGGTCTTCATTCCAGGTATAGGTGAGTCAAGATATGGGGGCTTGCAAAATTCACACAATATGCTATGTCTAGCACTTGGTGCAAGGATGAATAAATACTGGTCAAATTGACCTGTGTTCATTTGCATGAGGGGAATCTAATGAACCAAACTGTAGTCCATTCAGTGTTGCGTAATTAACCCTTTCTGAAATACATAAGGTCAAGAACATGGAAGAAAGACATGGAAAGAGATAAAAGAATCGGAGAAAGTGGCAAGTAAACAGAAGGAAAGAAGCATTTATTGGCTGCTAAGTGGACGGGTGGCCTACTTAAGAGCTCCAGAAATTGTCATATTTATGTTTTAAAAGGTTCCACTTTGAAATGGGCCACCCTGAACTCACCATGGAGCGCTCATTTCATTTGCCAGGGGGGATGTGTTTGGGCTTCGCCTCCGCACACATCATGATAACACATGCAGGGTCTCTCTTTCAGCTCTGCTTATTTCAGAATTCAATCAGGTCAGGTCAGATACCTTGAAAACCAGGAGCTGAGTGTTCAAAAGGAACACAGCACAGTTCTTTGAAAATGTCTTTTCCCTATTATTAAGTTGGGGCACCGTCTTGCTGAGCTGTTTTCTCCCCTGATTCCTCGGCAAGTATTTCATGAGTCACTTTGGCTAAGTCTAACAGCAGAGAAGTTCACGAGGTCACTGCCATCTTCCTCGTGCTAAAAACCTGATCATGGTAGGAGACAGAGGCAGGATTTCATTGGGAGAAACATGGCAGCATTAGAAATCCACATCCATGAGCTTTGGAGTGGTTTACATATGGTAAACAAAGAAAGGAGAAATGGTCAAAAGGCGGAAGCCCAGGGAGAGACACTCAAGGAAGCGCTCTCGGGATCACGTCTCTGCTGATAGAGCTTGGCTGGCTGAACTCTATCCAAAGAGAATCAGAGAGGAAAAAATTCATTTGTTTCTTCACTGTTCAAAGTCAACGATTCTGAGCCCTGGTTTTGTGAGAACACCCTAGGATATTACTGTCTCAAAGGAAGTTGTGAAATGTTCAAAAATTCTTAAAACAAATTTCATTTTAATGCACTTCAAATATAGGGCAGATAGCAATTTAAGGATGAAGATAGCAGCAGGATTATGTAGTGGCAAGAGTATTGATGGCACTTGAAGGCAGAGAACCTGGGTTCTCTGACATTTGTTATCCATGTGAACCTGGGCAAGTTGCCTAAGCCTCCAGCAGCCTCAGTTTCTTCATGTGAAAAATGACTTTTTATAACGATGCCTAATTCATAATGTTGTTGTGAGGGTCATGTGAGATAAGGATACAAAGATGGGGGGGCAGCTAGGTGGTTCAGTGAATAGAGCACTGGGTCTGGAGTCAGGAAGATGAGTCTTCCTGAGTTTAAATCAGACTTCAGACAATTATAAGCCAATGACCCTGGTTAAATCACTTCACCTTGTTTGTCTCAGTTTCCTCATCTGTAAAATGAGCAGGAGAAGCAAATGGCAAATCTCTCTGGTATCTTTGCCAAGATAACCCCAAAGGAGGTCAGAAAGAGTTGGGGCATGACTGAACAACAAGAAATCTAACAGTCTCTGCCTATGCAGAGCTATAACTCCCAAGGCAACAGAAAACTCCAGGGACAAGAGCTCTCTCCCTTCCCTCATTCTACAATCTCTCTTTCTTGCCTTTGTTCCTCTTTCCCCATCATCTGACCAGTCTTCTACATTCTTCTTTCTCAACATTTCTCACATCTATCTTCTTCTCTCCACTCACAACCCAACCACCCTAGTTCAGAACCTCATTTTCTCCTACCTGGACTATTCCAGTAGCTACCTACTCCTGGTCTCCCCTCACTTGACTCCATCCTGTACATGATGGCCAAAGTGATCATTCTTAGGTGCAGATCTGATCACATTACTCTCTCTCTCTCTCTCTCTCTCTCTCTCTCTCTCTCTCTCTCTCTCTCTCTCTCTCTCTCTCCCCCCCCCCTCTTTTCTAGAAGTCCTAATGGCTCCTTGTCACCTATAGGATAGGCTGACTTCTTTCTTTATTTGGCATTTAAAGCCCTCCACAACCTGGCCCAATACTGTCTTTCCAGAAACTATATCTTACTCCCACTCCTCACATAGTTTTTGGTCTAATTAGAGTGGCCTACTTGCTGTTTTCCCTCTATGACATTCCACCTCCCATCTTTGACCTTGTGTATGAGCTGTCCCCTCTTGCCTGGAATGCTCTGCCTCCTCACTTCAACCTCTTGGAACTCCTAACTCTCTATCAATCCCTTTCAATTCAGTTTGAGATATGGACCCATTAGGCTCTCCAGCCTGGTTCCATACTGCTTCCCCTCAGGAACTCTATATTCCAGACAAACTAACCTATTAGTCTTTTCATGAACTCACCACCATCTCCTACATCTGTTTTGTTTTATACAGCAATCTCCCTTCCTTGAATGTTCACTCACATCTTTGCCTTTCTGATTCCTTGGTTTCCTTCAAGACTCAACCTCGATGCTACTGTTTGTGAAGCCTTCAATCATCTCTTCTCTAGCTCTCTCCTTGTCTTCTCCCTTTTCATTTTTTTATTGCTCTACAGTTTTGGCCAGATACCGAGTACATTCCCAAAGCCTAGCTTAATGTTTATCATACAGCAGGTGCTTAATCAATGCTTGTTAAATTGAATAGGACTGACTTTTTTCCACCTCCTATTTAATCTTATTTTCTCTTTGACTCTGCCATTTTTAATAACACTCTCTCCATACCTTAGAAAGCAGCCCAGAAACTCCCTCTGTTCCACCTGAGCATAAAAAGTCTGGTCACAAAGCCATGCTAGATCTCCTTAAGCCTTCCAGTTCCATCGGTGTCACTACTGGGCACAGTGACATTCTGTGAGAGAGGAAAAATTATGGGATAAAGGCAAAATCAATATGAGCCAAGTGGTTTCCTGGAGGCCAGGTTGGGCACTGTAGACTGAAGCAATTAGGTACATTAGGGATCTATTCAGCCACCACTTAAAATGCATCTGGGGAACATAAGAGGAAGACTGTGAATGCTGAATAGAAACCTAATCTAGGTAAAAGGTACAAACCCGGAGTTAGAGGAAACTCTACCTAGCTGGGGGAAAATGCTAGCCCAGAATGATGCTCTAGCAACTCTTCAGTTTCCTCCATGAAATCCATCCCCTTCACTTCCCAGAGTGCTTTACTTCATGCAGAAACACAAGTTTCCATTTTTTCTTGAAAAATATTTTTAATTTTAATTTTTTTCAGATTACATATTAACATCATTTTAATTAATATTCATTTTCAAAAGTTGGGGATCTCTGTTTTTTCTCCTTCCCTCTCATTCCTCCCACCTCCCTCCCCAAGAAAGTAGGTAACATAATAAAAACTATACATATATTATTATATAATACATATTTCCATGTTCATCATGTTGTCAAACAAGGCACATATTGCTTACACTAGAGAAAAAAATAATGGAGGAAATAAGGTGAAGAATGGTATGTTTCAATCTGCATTCCGATTCCATCTCTTCTTTCTGTGGAAGTGGATAACCTTTTCCATCATGAGTCCCTTGGAGTAGTTCTGTTTTTGTTTTGTTTTTTTAATTTGCCTTGCTGATAACAGTTGAGCCATTCACAATCAATCATGGTACACCATTGTTGTTACTGTGTGCAACCTTCTCCTGGTTCTGCTCATTTCACTTTGCATGCCTCCATTTAAGTCTTCTCAGGTTTTTTGTGAACATCTTTTCTGGCATTACTCAGGGCCCAGTAGCATTCCATTACAATCGTATACCACAACTCATTCAATCAATCATTTCCCAATTGAGAGACATTTTGGCTTCTTAGAAATATCATGTCAAAGATGGAAGGTACTTCAGAGGGTCCCCACACCAACTGATCCCTGAGGCAGAAATCTCTACTGGAACACC